>NC_138729.1:53327883-53342883 GCF_965113295.1 Leuciscus leuciscus
ACGACACTTGGCAGATTATTGATGAAAACTGAACGTTTTTAAAAAGTGAACTTAAAAAAAGTTACAGAATTTTTTGAAAAATGTGCAAAATTTAAATTGGTATATGAAAAATATATTTTCAAAAACATGTTTTACTCTAAAACTGCAAGAAAATCAAAGCCATAAATCTAAACAAGTTGTGTTCAAATGTGAGGTTGATATCTCCAAAGCTGATCTCTCAGTGAGATGTTGTTCGGCTGCAGTACCAAACGCTTCCACTAGAGGAAACTCTGCAGTACCAAACGCTTCCACTAGAGGAAACTCTGCAGTACCAAACGCTTCCACTAGAGGAAACTCTGCAGTACCAAACGCTTCCACTAGAGGAAACTCTGCAGTACCAAACGCTTCCACTAGAGGAAACTCTGCAGTACCAAACGCTTCCACTAGAGGACACTCTGCAGTACCAAACGCTTCCACTAGAGGAAACTCTGCAGTACCAAACGCTTCCACTAGAGGAAACTCTGCAGTACCAAACGCTTCCACTAGAGGAAACTCTGCAGTACCAAACGCTTCCACTAGAGGAAACTCGTCTCTCATTCATTTCCAATGCGTCATTTCTGACCGCGAGGAGCTCAAGTGTGACTATTGTTATCAGGACCATTAAACCTGTTCCAGTCATGGCCATGATTATTGTGTGTTCACACAGCAAGAGCCAAAACCTTTACAAAGTTTCCTACCATTCCGATGAAATAATTCAATTTTTTTCGGTCAGAAATGATGAAGAGCTCCAGAGGGTTAAACCAAGATACATTTAAGTCAAGTCAAGTCAAGTTTATTTGTATAGCGCTTTTCACAATACAGATTTTATCAAAGCAGCTTCACAGTATTAAATTAAAATAATACAACAAAGTTTGTTTCAAGAGGAATTTATTGATTGTTAAAATTAGATTAATATCCCCAAAATATCCCCAACTGAGCAAGCCAAAGGCAACAGTGGCCTTTTTTACTGGAGAAGCTGAAGATATTCAGATTAATGACGAGTTTGTGCTTAAAACAAGAACTAAGATCTGCCAGTGGAGTCTGAAAAATAGTCTTGTTTCCCTTTGAATAAAGTGGATTTTCGGGACTTGAGTTTGAGCTTCTCACCTGTGATTCGCCCGTTGGCCTCCAGCGGCGGCTGCCAGCTAATCAGAATGGCTCGCGGTCTTCCCTCTCGGCCAATCACAGTCAGGTCCTTAGGGGCGGAGCTTGGCGCTGACCAATAGAAAGAGAGAGATTTTGTGCTTTCACACTTGATGTCTGTGACTTCAGAACACTGCAAACATGCTGTTCTTACTCAGTGTTTCTGTCTGGTTTCCAGTCCAAATATCTAAACATTCTTAAATCAAGATGCATTTACTAGAGGAGTGAAATACCATACGATATTATGTCTTGTTTTCCGGGGGAATTAATCAAAATGAAGTGAGTTGTTGCTTAAAACAAGCAAAATGATCTGCCAATGGGGAAAGAAAAATAATGTTAATTCAAACAGAAACAAGATTAATTTAATATCTTATGTCATATTACTCCTCTAGTAAATGCATCTTGATTTAAGAATGTTTCGATGTTTGGACTGGAAACGGGACAGAAACACTGAGTAAGAGCAGCATTAGCAGTTCTGGCTGTATTTCCAGCACTAATTAAACAGTGTAATTAACAGGCACTGAGTGTGTGATCGCACGTCTAATGTGTTCAGTGATAACCGTGTGTATGGTGAAGAAGTGTGTTTATGCAGGAGTGTGTGTGTCACGAACACAGTGTGAGTCATGTCATAAACGCCTGAGTAATTATACCTTAATCTGTCAGCTGAACCCCTTATTATTTTTTAATAATAATTCAATAATTTACCAACACATTCACATGTTCTCGATGGCTGTCTGCTAGTGGTCACATGACATGCAGGGGAAAACAGTGTTTAATTTTTTATTTTAAAATTATGTTTTCATTTTAATTTGACATTTTTCTTATTAAAGTTTTAGTATGTATGAAGTTTTATTTTGATAGATTTTATTTTTAAAGGATTTATTATTTTTAATTTGACATTTTTATGATTTATTTAATTATTAGCATTTCCACAGTTGGCAGACGCTGTTATCCAAAGAGACTTACATTGCATTTCAAGGGACACACATTTACATTCTTATCAGTTCTTATTAACTTATTAACTCATTGACACCAGTTTCTTACAGTATCAATAATTCCATGATAGTTATTTATGGCTAAAATAATATTTTTTTTTGCTGGAAATTTAGTGAAAAACCTGAAAACTGCTTCAGTCCATCTGACTATTCTCAGCTGGATCCTGATGGACTCGATGCAAGGGTGGATTATTCTGCAGCGTATAAGCAGAGTGTGTGTGTGTGTGTGAGAGAGAGAGAGAGTGTGTGTGAGAGAGAGTGTGTGTGTGTGTGTGTGTGTGTGAGAGAGAGAGAGTGTGTGTGAGAGAGAGAGTGTGTGTGTGTGTGTGTGTCTGTGTGTGTGTGTGAGAGAGAGAGAGAGAGTGTGTGTGTGTGTGTGTGTGTGTGTGTGTGTGTGTGTGTGTGAGAGAGAGAGTGTGTGTGTGTGTGTGTGTGTGTGTGTGTGAGAGAGAGTGTGTGTGTGTGTGTGTGTGTGTGTGTGTGTGTGTGTGTGTACCTGCTTCATAGGTGGTGGCGTGCGCTGTCATACTCCATGTGCTGGACTTGCGGCCTTTGGTCACCATTACAGAAAACTCGTACATGGTGTTGGGCTTCAGAGCCGTGACGGTGTGACTGAGAGCCGTCGTATCAGCCGACTGACACACACACACACACACACACACACACACACACACACACACACACACACGGTCAAGACCATTCTCTGTAATATCTCACACAAAAAAGGTCTGATCTGACACTAAGGTTGTATATTATGATACACTGTAAAGAAAACGTACGGTAAAAAAACAGCTTAAAATTTACTGTAAAAAATACGGGAGCAACATTTGAGGTTTTACAGACTTAACTTACATTTACAGTAAAAAACTGTATTTCACTATCTGATATAATGTTAATTTACAGATATATTGAAGTATATACATATTGTACGACATCAACCAATCACAGTGGAGATGAGAGTCACATGATCATCACAAGCAGCTTTTCCACAAGAGAGTTAATACTAATATACAGAAGCTGTACAGTGTCACACACACACACACACTGCACACACACGACAGTGTCACTCACACACACACTACACACACACTACACACACGTTGAACACTAATTTAACAACATTAAATGTAACATAAACCCTATGAAGAAACAGTTATTTCAACAACAATACATCAGATGTGAAGTGTCACGCAGGGAATTGTGGGAATGAACATTTACGGTTTTTCACTGTAAATTATACAATAACTTGTTCTTTTTCACTTCCAAAACTGTAAATTTAACAGATTTACTGTAAAATTACATTAAATGTACAGTTAGATCACCGAATATAGTGCGGAAACTTTCTGTAAACCAATGAACAGTTTTTTCACCGTAGTATTTTACTGTATTTTACCGTTAAAATCACAATATTTATTTTCCTGTGTCCCGGCTAATTCCTAAATCAGTTCACCGCGGTATCCCGGTATTCACCTTGTATTTCCCGCTGGTGGAGTGGCTGGTCTTCCACTTGACGGAGTAGTAACGCACTTCCGGCGACTTCTGGTTTTTGGGAATGGAGTTGTCGGCCCAACTTACCCGCACCGAGTCTGACGTGAGCGGCACGGCCTGAACCCCTACAGGAGGAATCATGGGAGTGGAGGTGTCTGGGACAGGGGTGGGGAATTTATCAAACAGATGGAAGAGATCGTCATCGGACGGGTCTGAGGGGTCTGTGTGTGTGTGTGTGTGTGTGTGTGTGTGTGTGTGTGAGAGATCAGGGTTATGCAGGTCATAAATCATAAGTGACCAGAGATGAAAGCGGAGCGGAGGAATAAAGGAGGGAGAATGGAGTGACAGAGAGAGACAAAAGCAGAACATTGAGATCTAGAGAGGGACGTTTAGAAGAGGAAAACTGGTATCCTGAAGTTATCTATTCCTGATGAATCCCTCAGAATGAGTTCTCCTGATGAGGATGATTTAGCAGTATACTGGACCAGATCATTCAGATGTTAGCAGTGTACTGGACCAGATCATTCAGATGTTAGCAGTGTACTGGACCAGATCATTCAGATGTTAGCAGTATACTGGACCAGATCATTCAGATGTTAGCAGTTTACTGGTCCAGATCATTCAGATGTTAGCAGTTTACTGGTCCAGATCATTCAGATGTTAGCAGTTTACTGGTCCAGATCATTCAGATGTTAGCAGTTTACTGGTCCAGATCATTCAGATGTTAGCAGTATACTGGACCAGATCATTCAGATGTTAGCAGTTTACTGGTCCAGATCATTCAGATGTTAGCAGTATACTGGACCAGATCATTCAGATGTTACTCTATCAAACATGTCATGTTTATTTCAATGTGTTACTAGCGGTTTCTCAGCAATTAACTGAGAAATGTATGTGTTTTAAGGTTACCAGTTTTTAGTGCACAGGGTGAATCTCAGCACACATATTTCAGCAAGATCCTACATTACTCATAACCGTCATTTATGTTGTAAAGAACATTTATAAATATACATCATGATAGTATTCATGTTTCATTTACTTCACGCTGACTAAACTAATGCATGCAATACAACATGTTCTTCTGTCTCGTTTTCCATACATTTACTGGAGAAACAACATGAATGAAGATATTTCAATGGAGTCAGAAAAATAATCTTAATTCAAAGTGAAAACCATATTTTTCTGATTCCATTGGACTCCAATTTTAAGCACAAACTCCCTTCATTTTTCATTAATCAAGTCTTAATATCTTCAGTCGTTGTTCTTCTTCTCCAGTAAATGTGTCTTGATGTGAGAATGTTGAGATATTAGTGCTGGAGAAACACTGAGGAAGAACATCACTGCAGTGTGAAAGACAGTTTTGTGTGAAATATGCACCAAAATGAGCTTAATTTCTTCATGCTAAATCTAGTTTATGAGTTTGTGTTGATTCTGTGGTGAAATATGAGTGTAGTCGTGAGATTCACCGAGTAAAGAGGATAAATCTACAGTCCACAGAGGAAGACAGTCAGTCCAGAAACAAGAACACAAAACTCTCTATCACTCATCCATCATCATCAGCTCAGATGTATGAGTCCGTCACTGATATGATCAGATAAAGCACAGACTGAACTACTTCAGACCCACTAACAGGACAGCTTTCCACAGCTAACCCTTCACAGAAGTCAGGAGGTTCTCTCAAGGTTCTTCCAGCAACGTTAATAAAATGTTTGTTCATTTCATAGTATTGTGTAGTACAGTCGAGTCTCCTTCATTTATACAGCGCTTTAACAGTATAGATTCACAGCAGCTTTACAGTGATAACAGGAGATTTCAGTAACAGAGAGTGTTTAGCTTTACAGGAACTCTAGAATAAAGTTATTTTCCAGATAAAGTTATTACTGCAAATACACTCTCAGAAAAAAAGGTACAAAAGCTGTCACTGGGACAGAACCCTTCAGACGGGTACTAATATGTGCACTATTGGTACTAATATGCACACTTTTGGTACAAAGGTGTAGTTTTTGAAAAGGTGTACGCCACAGTGACAGCTTTTGTACTTTGTTTTCTGAGAGTGTACTGAACATAAATATGAAGACACAGGTTGAATATCTCCTGAGATGTTTCTCCAGCTGAAACTGAAGGATTATGATCATATATACGGGAACATGACTATAATCACACATCTAGAATGATATGAAGTGTGACGCACCGGACATGGATCTGGTGACGGCGCTCTCGTACAGAGGAACTCCTTCTCCTGCGTTATTGAAGGCCTTCAGGGAGATCACGTAATGAGAGCTGGGCTCTGAAACACACACACACACACACACACACACACACACACACACACACACACACACACACACACACACACACACACACACACACACACACACACACACACACACACACACTTTACACCGGTACACCTGACACTTCAAACATTTAAAATACCGCCAAACAAATCAAGACTGATGAACATCTGCACATGAGGTTAATGCAGAGGTGTCTCTGATCGAGGCTTTGAAAGATGTTTTCATGACTGTTGAAATCCCTGAACAAAGAAACAGAAGATGCTCTTTTTTCCTCTTTCCATTTGTTTCTCCTTTTCCTTCTGGACAGCCAGACTGGGTTCAATATCGCTGCCATGGCAACCTGTGGATTTCATGTGAAATATTGATAAGGACGTGGCCTTATTTCTGCCCAGAACGGAGGTAAAAGGAGAGCAGAAAGACTTTAACGCTCCGAGGACAAAAGAGATTTTCTCCACACGGCAAAACATGCTGTTCTTACTCAGTGTTTGTGTCTGGTTTCCAGTCCAAATATCTAAACATTCTTAAATCAAGATGCATTTACTAGAGGGGTAAAATGCCATAATTGTTTTCTGGGGAAAAAAATCATAATGAAGTGAGTTTTTGCTTAAAACAGGCAAAATTATCTGTCAATGGGGAAAGAAAAATAATCATGTTTAATAATCTATCTTTGCTTTTAATAAGCAACAACTCTCTTCATTTTGATTTATTTCTCCAGAAAACAAGGCATAATATCCAATGGCATTTTACTCCTCTAGTAAACGCATCTTGATTTATGAATGTTTAGATATTTGGACTGGAAACCAGACACAAACACTGAGTAAGAACAGCATATTCCTGCAGATCCAGCGGCTCGACGACACCACAGCTTTACTGAACTCATAAACTCTGGGTAAATCACAGAGAAATAGAAGAAATAAAACATGAACACATGTGAGCGTGTTTGATCTTGAACAAACTCTCATTAAGGATTCATGATCGTGAACTAGCCGCACCTTCTCATGAATATTAAAATCTGCGATTTGTCGTTGCGTCTTTTGACGTGCGACCGCAGACGAAATCCAATTCACACCTCATTTGTTTTCATATTAGTCGCCTT
Source organism: Leuciscus leuciscus (assembly GCF_965113295.1). Taxonomy (NCBI): domain Eukaryota; kingdom Metazoa; phylum Chordata; class Actinopteri; order Cypriniformes; family Leuciscidae; genus Leuciscus; species Leuciscus leuciscus. The sequence goes on from NC_138729.1 coordinate 53,334,921, forward strand.
ATAAATGAAACATTATATTCTTAGTAATGAATAAACAAACGGGAAGCCAATTTAAAATTACATTTCATTTCATTCACTTTTGTAAGGAATCACAGCGTTCACACACACACACACACACACACACACACACACACACACACACACACACACACACACACACACACACACACACACACACACACACACACACACACACACACACACACGTTCTTCCTCAGTGTTTCTGTCTCGTTCTCCAGCTCTAATATCTGAACATTCTCACATCAGGACACATTTACTGGAGAAGAAGCAATGACTGAAGATATTAAGACTTGATTAATGAAAAATGCATTAAAATGAAGTGAGTTTGAGTTTAAAACAAGAACTAATGTCTGCCAGTGGAGTCAGAAAAATAATCTTGTCTCCCTTTGAATTGAGATTATTGTTCTGACTCCATTGGCAGATATTAGTTCTTGTTTTAAACTCAAACTCACTCATTTTGATAAATTTTTTATTAATCAAGACTTAATATCTTCAGTCATTGCTTCTTCTCCAGTAAGTGTGTCCTGATGTGAGAATGTTCAGATGTTTGTGCTGGAAACACTGAGGAAGAACAGGATATGTTTGTTTAGTGCAGATAATAATATGTTGATGAACGGCTCAGATTTCACTATCTCTGCTCCATGTGATCAATGATCTATAATGAATGATATAAATGAAATATTTACACCTCAACACACACAGCATGAGAACATGACAGGGGTGTAACGCTACACAGAAGTCACACAAAACATTGGGCTTTTGTAAAATAAGGAAAACAGGACGATGCTTTCTGCGTCCCGGCTTCCTTTCCGTGAAGTTTGAGGAGAATCAACCGAATCTCAGTCTGCGTCTCACTGTCCACATGATCCACACTCAACAGTGTGTGAGATTAGAACAAGTGTGTCCCAAAGCAGTGTGTGCTGAAAAGAGTGTGTCAGAAGTCCCGAATGATCTAATTCCGGTGGACTATAACGGCTATTATTACCCACAATCCATTGCGCTTTGGAGAAGGAACTACAAACACGAGTAAAGAGTGTTAAAAAACTACAAACATGGCGGATATGCACAACCGACGGTGAGAGGTTTAGATAACGGTTTGAGTGACTAATCAAAGTTTAACCTGATAGAAAAAAATATTTATTAATGTTATCCGTGTTATATTTCATCTGCAAGAACAACATGGACTTTAATAAAGATCCGTTTGGCCATTAACTTTTAAATGCATTAATATGAGGAGAGTCTGCGTGACTCAGACCCGCGACTGCAGATCAACGAGATTCTGCATTTCTGTCCGATACGGGAGGAAATGTGGAGGATTTTATGACGAGATGATTGACAGGTCAGTTTACTGTCACAGAGAGTAACTGTTAAAGACGTTACTGTATGACGGGATAGTGTGTCCTAAAGCTGGTCTACTCTTCTGAACTGAGACGCAGTGTTGTTTAGGCTGTCGTAGATCATCTCTTCTTCTTTTGCTCTTTCTCCTGCGGTGGCGGTTAGCAAACAGCACTGCATTACCACACTTCTGGACTGGTGTGTGGATCGCCTGTGACTGACTGTACTCATCATCTGACCGTATGATGTTCATGTGTGTGTGTGTGTGTGTGTGTGTGTGTGTTCTCACTCACCGAGGTTCTCGATGGAGTAGTAGCGCTGCTTGCTGTCGACTCGGACGGTCTCCGCGTACGGGCTGCCGACGCCGTAGCCGATGATGTAGCCGCGCACGAGGATGTTGGGGTTCAGCGGGGGGGTCCAGCTCATGATGATGCTGTTGGGCAGCGGACGCACGTGCAGAGAGCTCGGCTGGTTCGGGACCTGGGTCTCTACAGCACACACGACACAGGAGAGGTGGAAGAGAGATCAATAGATGGATGGATGGATGGATGGATAGATAGAACGATGGATAGATCAGTCCTCTGATTATCTTTCTCATTCTGGTAGTTTCTGCTTTGTAAATAATTTTCTTCAGAGTTTATGCAGCTCGCCACACACTCCCGGTGTGTGTGTGTGTGTGTGTGTGTGTGTGTACTTGTACAACTATCTCTGTGAGGACCAGTTTGAGTGTTAGACCACTGGAGTGAGGACAGAGAGAGTAAAGTGAGGACATGTTGGCCGGTCCTCAGTCTCTGAGAGCCTGTTTGAGGGTCAAGACTTGGTTTCAGGGATAAGGTTATAATGAGGTTAAGGGTCGGTTTAGGGTCAGGGGTCGGGTTAGGCACTTAGTTGTGATGGGTAAGGTTATGGTAAGCGGCTAGAGATTGCATTGTGTCAATGAATGTCCTCATAAAGATAGATGTACAAGAGTGTGTGTGTGTGTGTGTTCTCCCACATCAAGCCTCGCTCTCGTAACTCTCTCTCCCTCAGGCTGTTATTGGGAACCACAGAGAAGCTCCACCAGGTCCTGATCAAACCTGAACCACACGCTTGATCCGCAGGAGAAACAAGACTCGTTCAAAGCTGACATTCTCAAGCAGAACAAAGTCTTCAAAGCGTTGCATTAGAACAGACGATTCAGGAGCTCTGCGTCGAGCTGAAAGATATTGTAAATGTCAAACACATCTACATCTATTATATGCAGAATGATGTGCTTTTAACTTTCAAAGTCTCTGCCTGTTCAAATACATCATCTATTATATGCAGAATGATGGGCTTTTAACTTTCGGATAGATGGATGGATGGCTGGATTATACATAGATAGATAGATAGATAGATAGATAGATAGATAGATAGATAGATCTCATACTTTAAACCTTTTATCTTATAATTATTACTAAGTATGTCAAAATTTTGACTTTTTATCTCACAACTTAAACTTTTTATCTCAATTATGACTATCATAGTTTTGAATTTTTGTCTCACACTTTCATTTTTTTAAAGATATTGTAAATGTCAAATACTGTCATAATTTTGAAAACGTATCTCATAATTTCAACTTTATCTCATAATTACAATTTAGTTTGTCAATTTTTTACTTTTTATCTCATAATTGTAACTTTTTATCTCAATTATGACTATCATAGTTTTGAATTTTTCTCACACTTTCCACTTTTTTTTAAGATATTGCAAATGTCAAATTTGCAATATCTTCTATTCTTCATCTATTACATGCCGAATGATGTGCTTATAACTTTCACAGTCTCCGCCTGTTCAGCCGAAACTCAGCCAAACTGAAGCCAAACGTAACAATTCTCTGCTTAAACCGTGTCACTTTTTACAATTTCAACTTTTTATCTCATAATTTCAATATTTTATCTCATATTTGTGTCATTATTTTGAAAACGTATCTCATAATTTCAACTTTTTTATCTCATAATTACGATTTAGTTTGTCAATTTTTTACTTTTTATCTAATAATTTAAACTTTTTATCTCAATTATGACTATCATAACTTTGAATTTTTGCCTCACACTTTCCATTTTTAAAACAATATATTGTAAATATCAAATACTGTCATAATTTGAAAACATCTCATAATTTCAACTTTTTTATCTCATAATTACAATTTAGTTTGTCATTTTTTTACTTTTTATCTCATAATTGTAACTTTTTATCTCAATTATGACTATCATAGTTTTGAATTTTTCTCACACTTTCCACTTTTTTTTTAAAAGATATTGCAAATGTCAAATACATCTTCATCTATTACATGCCGAATGATGTGCTTATAACTTTCACAGTCTCCGCCTGTTCAGCCGAAACTCAGCCGAACTGAAGCCAAACGTGTCGATTCTCTGCTTAAACCGCTTCCTCTTGCCCAGGTATTATTATTACATTATCAAACTCATCCTGGAACGTTTGCTCACTACACACTCCTCTGAAAAAGCCTCTTCTGTGGCCACGTCTCAATCCACACACTGAGTCAACAGAAACACACTCTCTAGGGAACCAGACATTTCTAGGCCGGTTACACGGTCAAACTCATCCTGGAACATTTGCTCTCGAGACATTCCTCGCAAAGAAAACAAAAACAATGACAATTTCTTCTTAATTTCCTCTTTCTATGGACTTATGTCATAATTTTTACTTTTTAACTTTCAAAATTATGAGTTAGTATGTAATAATTTCGTTATCATATTTAGTCAATTTTTGACATTTTATCTTACAATTTCAGATTTTTATATCATAATTATGACAGTGTCATAATTTTGAATTTATATCTCAATTTCAACTTTTTTTTCTCAAAATTATGACTTAGTGTCATAATGTCAAGTTTTTATCTCACATTTTCAACTTTTTATCTCATAATTATGACAGTGTGTCATAAAGGTTTCAAAGCTTCACGAAGCAGTGTTTCCAAAGCACCCATCACTACTTACTAGTACTGGACTCCTTAAAAACCATCAAAACACTCTGACTGAAACACCTCGACCGCTTCAAGCTGCCCCAAATTGTGCGTCTGCATATTCATATTCATATTCACCGTCCAGGTCGTTCTTCGGGGTCTCGGCCGTGTGCCACTCGCTCCTGGGACCCGTGCCATATCTAAAACTTTCCACTTTTTATCTCATAATTATGACGTAGTATGTCATAATTTAGATTTTTATCTAAATATTTCAACTTTTTATCTCATAATTATGACAGTGTGTCATAAAGCTTTTCAAAGCTTCCCGAAGCAGTGTTTCCAAAGCACCCATCGCTACTAGTACTGGTCTCCTTAAAAACCATCAAAACACTCCGACCTAAACACCTCGACCGGTTTAAGCTGCCCTAAATTGTGCTGCATTGTGCGTCTGCATATTCATATTCATATTCATATTCACCGTCCAGGTCGTTCTCTGGGGTCTCGGCTGTGTGCCACTCGCTGCTGGGACCCGTGCCATTCACCGTCATCGCTGCCACTTGGAAGCTGTACTGGCTGCCTTTCTCCAACCCTGTCACACAATAAACAAAGAGCGGGAGTCAGGAAAAGAAAATAAGGTGTGTGTGTGATTATTATTTGCGATTCTAATTAGTAAACAGCAATCAGTGAAGGCGGCGAGGTAAACAAGGTCTCCAAACCTCATCTAAACAGATCAGGATGCATTTCCATCATGTGTAAAGATAAAAAAACGCAATTATGATAGTAGGGTGCTGTCATCCCTGAATACCCCGGAGTGTTGGGAATTAGCATAACACACTCCAACGGCACTGTGAAATTAATCCCTTCGGAAATAGCAACTTAGCGAGATATCCATCAAGGGAATAATGGAAATGAATATGATTTTCCAATAAATTCAGAAATCCTATTCAAACAAACACACATCTGCGCTTCCCAAAGTCCCGAAGGACGACAAATCCGGTGTGATGTGATGCATCGTGTGTTGACTTCTTAAACATGCATAGAATCAGGACTAAAAAACAATGGCTACGTTTACATGCACAACTTTTGTTTCAATTGCACTGAATTCATTCCGATTGATGAATCTCAATGTAGTGTTACGCTAAACATGTGATCGGGTTGATGTGTGCGTTTATATGTCACAAGCTTCAAATCGGGATATATTTTTGACATGCGCACAATATACAGAGTTTCCCGCTGTTTGTGTATAATAAACATTCTCATACATTAGTTCTTTATTTGTTTTAAACAGCAGACTTAATATTTATGCATTTCTGGTCATAATTTGCAGTAAATACGCGTATGAGCCGTTGTGCTGCTGCTTATATTGATCAGTAAAAATGCCCAAAACCAGTGGTGTGTGGATGAGAGTCTGAAGCCAGCACTGGTGGGCCGTTATCCTGCTCCACTTCACACACGCAGAGAAAGGAGGATTATAGGAGGACGAGACACTCGTTTATACCACACTTTATTCATGAGGAGAACGCTCGTTCAGCGCGTCACACGTCATTACGCTATTTCTACGTTATTAAGCTATTTCTACATCATTACGCTATTTCTACGTTACTACGCTATTTCTACGTCATTACGCTATTTCTACGTTACTACGCTATTTCTACGTCATTACGCTATTTCAACGTCATTACGCTATTTCAACGTCATTACGCTATTTCTACGTCATAACGGTATTTCAACAACATTGCGCTATTTCTACATCATTTCGCTATTTCTACGTTATTACGGTATTTCAACGACATTACGCTATTTCTACGTCATTTCGCTATTTCAGCGTCATTACGCTATTTCTACGTCATTACGCTATTTCTACATCATTACGGTATTTCTACATCATTACGGTATTTCAACGTCATTACGCTATTTCTACGTCATTACGCTATTTCTACATCATTACGCTATTTCTACATCATTATGCTATTTCTACATCATTACGGTATTTCAATGACATTACGCTATTTCAGCGTCATTACGCTATTTCTACGTCATTACGCTATTTCTACGTCATTATGCTATTTCTACATCATTACGCTATTTCTACGTCATTACGCTATTTCTACGTCATTATGCTATTTCTACATCTATTTCAGCGTCATTACGCTATTTCTACGTCATTACGCTATTTCTACATCATTACGGTATTTCTACATCATTACGGTATTTCTATGTCATTCCGCTATTTCTACGTCATTACGCTATTTCAACGTCATTACGCTATTTCTACATCATTACGGTATTTCTACGTCATTACGCCATTTCTACGTCATTACGCTATTTCAACGTCATTGCGCTATTTCTACGTCATTGCGCTATTTCAACGTCATTACGCTATTTCAACGTCATTGCGCTATTTCTACGTCATTGCGCTATTTCAACGTCATTACGCTATTTCAACGTCATTACGGTATTTCAACAACATTGCGCTATTTCTACATCATTTCGCTATTTCTACGTCATTACGCTATTTCTACGTCATTACGGTATTTCAACGACATTACGCTATTTCTACGTCATTTCGCTATTTCAGCGTCATTACGCTATTTCTACGTCATTACGCTATTTCTACATCATTACGGTATTTCTACATCATTACGGTATTTCTACGTCATTACGCTATTTCTACGTCATTACGCTATTTCTACATCATTACGCTATTTCTACATCATTATGCTATTTCTACATCATTACGGTATTTCAATGACATTACGCTATTTCAGCATCATTACGCTATTTCTACGTCATTACGCTATTTCTACGTCATTATGCTATTTCTACATCATTACGCTATTTCTACATCATTACGCTATTTCTACGTCATTACGCTATTTCTACGTCATTATGCTATTTCTACATCTATTTCAGCGTCATTACGCTATTTCTACATCATTACGGTATTTCTACATCATTACGGTATTTCTACGTCATTACGCTATTTCTACGTCATTATGCTATTTTTACATCTATTTCTACGTCATTACGCTATTTCTACATCATTACGGTATTTCTACATCATTACGGTATTTCTACGTCATTACGCTATTTCTACGTCATTACGCTATTTCTACGTCATTACGCTATTTCAACGTCATTACGCTATTTCTACATCATTACGGTATTTCTACGTCATTACGCTATTTCTACGTCATTACGCTATTTCAACGTCATTGCGCTATTTCTACGTCATTGCGCTATTTCTACGTCATTACGCTATTTCTACGTCATTACGGTATTTCTACGTCATTACGCTATTTCTACGTCATTGCGCTATTTCTACGTCATTACGGTATTTCTACGTCATTACGCTATTTCAACGTCATTGCGCTTTTTCTACGTCATTACGCTATTTCTACGTCATTATGCTATTTCTACATCTATTTCAGCGTCATTATGCTATTTCTACGTCATTACGCTATTTCTACATCATTACGGTATTTCTACATCATTACGCTATTTCTACGTCATTACGCTATTTCAACGTCATTACGCTATTTCTACATCATTACGGTATTTCTACGTCATTACGCTATTTCTACGTCATTACGGTATTTCAACGTCATTGCGCTATTTCTACGTCATTACGCTATTTCTACGTCATTACGCTATATCAAC
>NC_138729.1:53347883-53355383 GCF_965113295.1 Leuciscus leuciscus
ATCGAGTATTCACCCAGACCATGGTATAAAATATAATATAACAATGCAATATAATATAATATAATATAATATAATATAATATAATATAATATAATATAATATAATATAATATAATATAATATAACAATGCAATATAATTATATTATATTATATTATATTATATTATATTATATTATATTGAACACATGATCATGCGTGTCATATCCAGTGTGTGCACAGAAGTGAAATTAAATCAGTGCACGTGTGTTTCTGCCCTCGTGTCTTCATCATCATCATCATCATCATCATCATCCTCATCATCATCATCACGTGCTTTAAACAGACTGATTCAGTTCAAACTGACCCGACCTCTCCAGGCACGACCTCTGACCTTTACAGCACAATCTTCTCATGAGTGGAAATAATGTGTGTTTGGAGTAATGCACTCCTGCTGAACACTCTTCATAACTCATGTGTGTTAAACTCAACTCTGTGAAGCAGAAACTGTCCTTCATCAGTGTTTAGAAGCATAACTCTCACACACACTCACCCGTGAGTAGACGACCTCCAGCGAGATGTTCTGCGGCGGAGCGCTGGGCACTGCGGGGACACACACACACACACACACACACACACACACACACACACACACACACACACACACACACACACACACACACACACACACACAGGAATCATCATTAGTCAGAGATATTTCACTTCTTCAGTGCAGATCTGAGTCTGGATGATCTGGAACACAATCCATCAGAGAATCACACCAGTATCTCAGGCTCTCGAGAGGTCACGAGGTCAAGAGGTCACGAGGTCATCTTAGGCACTCACACTAACAGATGATTCGCCTGAAGATAGCAGACGACTCTAGTGTTGTTCATCAATCAGTCAAGATTGTTTAGGTTTTACAGCAGATCTAGAATAAAGTTATTGTCCAGATAAAGTTAGTTTTGATTGATTCACTTCCGTTGTAAAGATCATTAGTGATTAACTTAGCGGCCGCTAACACACACCGCTCTAACTTATACAATGTGCGCAGGTGTGTGTCTTTCTTTACAAACCAACCCTCAATAAACTACTTGTCTCGCCTTAAAAATTCATAATACAGAATTATTTACCGCGTCTGCGTAACCCATGCGAACCGAAATGACTTTGACAGAGTTTATCAGAGGAACGGGAGGACAGCATTCATACGCTATCATTAAATCCTGGGTTATCTGGGTCAAATATGGACAAACGTTGGTTTACACTTTTAACTTTTTTATTAAAGTTGAGCCAAACATGGATTGAAACCAAGCATTTTTAGAGTTTAGTTTCTGTTCATATTTTGAATTCGATTTTATGTTCTATTTTCATTTTAAAGGAATAGTTCACTTGAAAACCTCTTGTGTGTGTTCAGCGGAGAGAGACAGCGTGAGGACGAGCAAACGATGTTTGTGTGTGTGTGTGTGTTCAGCGGAGAGAGACGTTCACACGGGTGTAGGACAGCGTGAGGACGAGCTAACGATGACAGAATCTCTATTCTGAACTACTCCTGTAATTGTAGTGAACATTTTAGTAGTTGTGCCCTATTTTAACGATCTGAAACACAAGTATCTTTGTGGGCGGGTCTCGGCGCTGTTGCTGTTATACCGGCGGGATAAATGACTCTCCGACGCAAATCTAAAATGTGTTGGTCTAAAGTAGCTTCATTACTCATAGGTGTGGTTTGGGCGTAACGTGAAATAAACCAATCAGAGCGTCATCTCACATTCCCTTTAAGAGCAGGCGCGCTTGTTCCATGGCGGATTGCTATTATATAACGGCGGATTTGCCAGACGCACGCCAGGAGCGGTTCACAGCCGAGGAGACCGACGTTCTCGTCAGGGCCGTAAAACACAGAGAAGTGACATTGGGGATGGAGAAACACACACAAATTAGCTTCGGTTAAACAGGCGTATGATAATGTGGGTAAATGTGTAAGCTAGATTTATGCCTATTCTTTCACATCTTCATGGACACAACAATGATTTCCCTCGTGTGGTAATATTTTTCCTTGTAATAATGTATGGTTTACCGTCTGTGTGTAGATGAGAGAAGCAAAGTGTGTGTGTGTTGTGCACACGCTACATTATGGCCAAGCATGCGCCCTTAAAATAGCATCTGAATAACATGTGCAACGCCGCTGACTTTAGACGAGGTTTCTCCTGATCAGTGGAGGAATTGTTTTCTGAAACTGCACAATAGCACCAGGGAACGTTTGTGCCGGAACACGCCTCCTCTTTTCCCTGAACCGCCCCCGGGAGCGCAAGTTCATTCCCTAATTTACCGATGTGCGTCTGTGGAGGGAAAAGTCCGCTGTGTGTCGGGTGAGAAATAGGAATGACACATGCGTCGTGTACAAAGATAATAATTTGAATTCGATTTAAAAAATATATATTTTAATTTTAGTTAAAGTTTTTGTTTTGTTGCATGTTTTTTGTTTTTTAATGTCTTTGTGACTGTGTGTGTGTGTGTGTGTGTGTGTGTGTGAGAGAGTGTGTCAGTGTGTGTGTGTGTGTCTGTGTGTGTGTGTGTGTGTGTGTGTGTGTGTGTGTGTGTGTGTGTGTGTGTGTGTGTGTGTGTGTGTGTGTGTGTGTCCCACAATTTGATTAGTGTGCCACAAGGGCTCTTAATTAAGCAGGAATGGTGAAGCGACTCGTTTGAAGCTTCTGTAATGGAAACTGACACACAATAAACCCGAAGCCTCTCAGAGTCGAACTGAAGTAATGCAAAGAGACACACACACACACACACACACACACACACACAGGTTAAACTGAGGACTGATTACTGAGACTTCTGGAGAAAATCACGCCAATATGAGACCAGATTCAGAGACAGAGAATCAGGAGAGCAGTGCATGATGGGAAGGGATCGTGAAAGTGGGAGGTCTGAGCTGCATGTTAAGAAGATCTCTCTCTCTTCTCTCTTAAAGGGCCAGATTCACATTTATAACATAATATTATTCTAATGTAAATCATCTGTTTTCTATGTGAATATACAGTAAAGTGTAATTTATTCCTGTGATCAAAGCTGAATTTTCAGCATCATTACTCCAGTCTTCAGTGTCACATGATCCTTCAGAAATCACTCTAATATGATGATTTGATGATCAAGAAACATTTATGATTATTATCAGTGTTGAAAACAGTTCATATCTTTGAGGAAAAGATTTATAGAAAGTGCAAAAGAACAGTATTAATTTGAAATACAAATTTGTAACATTATAAATGTTTTTACTGTCTCTTTTGATCAATTTAATTTAATTTTAATCAATATTAATAAATAAAAATACTGCTGGGCAACGATTAATCGCATCTAAAATAAAAGTTTGTGTTTACATAATATGTGTATATATAATATATAATAATATAATATAATATTAATATAATATATGTGTGTGTGTAGTGTGTATAATTATTTTGTATATATAAAAACAGGCACACTGCATGTATATATTCAATAAAAATGTGTTATTGTGTTAAATGTGTTGTGTTATTTATATATAAAATATTTATATTTATACATAATATAAATTATGTATAAATAATATATTCAGTATATACATAATATACATGCAAATATTTCTTATATATATACATGCATATGTGTGTGTATTTATATATACAAAATAATGATACACACTACACACACACATATATTATATTAATATTATATTATATTATTATATATTATATATACACATATTATGTAAACACAAACTTTTATTTTAGATGCGATTAATCTCGACTAATAGTTGCCCAGCTCTAAACAAAACCACATAACTCTTACTGACCTCAACATTTTGAACAGTAATGTAATGTAATTTACTGTAATAGAATATAATGTAATATAATGTACTATAATGTGCTGTAATAGAATGTAATGGGCAGTAATGTAATGTAATATAATATAATATAATGTAATATACTGTAATATAATATAATGTAATATAATGTACTATAATGTGCTGTAATAGAATGTAATGGGCAGTAATGTAATATAATATAATATAATGTAATATACTGTAATATAATATAATGTAATATATAATAAATGTCTGTCCACATCTGAATCTGCAGAACGACATTGACCGGCTCGACTCACACAGTTCAAGCTGGAGATGCTGATAAGATTGAATCTTTTAGAATTACTGCAAACATAATCCTGAGGTTAACGCGTAAATCAATAGCCTGATGTTAGACGGCTAATGAGAAGGACTGCTGGGAAATATAACGCGCGTTAGCATTCAGCGCATTGAGCCGCTGAGAAACGGTTTGCCCTCAGGCTAAAGAGAGGAAAGAAGACAAACATGCTCAGATTCCTGCAAACTGAAGACAGAAGATATTAAAGCTTGTCCAGACGAATGGCAGAATGCATTATGACACACTATATAAATAGTAATAAAGCGTTTTTGAAACAGAAAAGCTTGTTGAATTGCACTACTTGAAAACAATATGCATTGCATTAATAACCGTGCTTTATTATTAACGTGCATTTTAATGCAGTGCATTTTTAGGGCTTGCATTTTTATGGGCTGAAATTCAACATGGTCGTGTATTTAAGATGTGAATATTTCGATTCAAAACCTTTCACACACATTTTCATTATTAAAAATTCACCTTTCAGATTTCACTTGGAGATTATGAATCTGTAATCCACTAATATTCCTGCAGTTCCCGGATGTGAAATGTTGAGTTTGTAAAGCGAATATGCCTGTCAAAGGTTGTATTTTTAAACAGAATGAACATTTTGGAAGTGAAATCTGAAATATTAATAATATGGGTTATTGAATTTTTAATAATGAAAATGTGTGTGACATGTTTTGAATTCACATCTTAAATATACGACCATGTTGAATTTCAGCCCATAAAAATGCAATGCATATTTTTTCCAACAAGTGCAATTCAACAAGCTTTTCTGTTTCAAAAACATTTTATATTACTTCCATAAAATATCCAATATTCCGTTGCTGAACAGAAGGCCGAGCGTGTGTGTTTGGGAAGGGAAGTTTCCCGGCTGGTTTTGTGATGCGGACGCAGTCGAGCTGCAAACAAATCAAGCGTATTCCGCATGTCTGATGTCAGACTGTCAGAGTTGAGTGACGCGGCGTGAAACGGATTGACGGCCCTCTGCTAACGCCACATCAGAGCCGGCATTAGTGTCTGATTAACTGCATTGCTTATGTAAATATCTCCTGAACAGCGTGACGGACACACGGATGAATCCATTCCTGCTCAACGTTTTAGGCTTTCATTAAATATGCAGATAACGTTAATATGTGACAGTGCCAGTCAAGTTTCAAAATACATCGTTTCAAAGCAGCTTTACAGAAAATCATGATGTTAATGTTTATAATATCTTAATATTTTCATGCATAATAGTCTTATTTCTATGCAATAATATAGTTACATTTTGAGATGATAAAAATAATCAAGCAGTTCAGATTTGCAGTGTTGTAATGAAATCAAACGGTGCTTCAACTAAGTCCTTGTTCAGGGGTGTGAATACTTATGCAGTTAGTTATCGCAAGTCTTTTATTAGTTTATTTTTTCTCTGAAATGGGTCATTTTGGTTTGACTTTTTTTTATATTTACACTGTATTGCTGAGACATGATATAAATACTCACGCAGTTGAGATTTGTAGTGAAAATATAAATGTGCTGTAATGAAATCAAACAGTCCTTGTTCAGGGGGGTGAACACTTATGCAGTTAGTTATCGCAAGTCTTTCATTCATTTATTTTTTCTCTGAAATGTGTCAATTTGCTTTGACTTTTTTATATTTATACACTGTATTGCTGAGACATGATATAGTTTACATTTTTCAACGATATAACAATCACGCAGTTGAGATTTGCTATAAACCGTACAAACATATATTGCACTGCATGTATGAGGTAATGAAAGTGAATGAATCTGACTCTGTGCAATAATATAGTTACATTTTGAGACGATATACTTATGCATAAGTCTTTTATTTGTTTATTTTTCTCTCTGAAATGGGTCACTTTGGTTTGACTTTTTCATATATTTATACACTATCGCTGAGACATGATATAGTTGACATGTGTCTTACCGTCTGAGAGAGTGGTGATGAGCGTGTCCTGGTCGGAGATGCCGGGACCGTGTCGGTTCACCGCCAGCACTCGTAGAGAATATTCAGTGAACTTCTTCAGTCCCTCCATTCTGTAGCTCTGACCGACAACCTCCACATTCTGACCGAGAGAAAGACAAACTCACGTCAGACAGAAAGAATATTGCAGTGTTTATTTAAAATTCTGTGCAGAAGTATGCATATATAAAAGATCACCATAGTCCAGAACAGATAAGAAAGTGGTGGCCACAAGTCGTTTTTTTTTTACATTAAAAGAAAAACACAACTTATTTCGAAAATAAAAACCCAATTTTAGCCTCAGCTTTTTCACCAGGTATAACGTGGTTTAAAAGTCAGGGAGTCATCAATCAAAAGACCCAGGTATTTATAGGAATTAACAACCTCTATTTCACTTCCCCCCATAGTGACAATCAGAGGGAGGCTTTGTGGCCTGGTCCTAGATTTAGTAAACAACATAAGTTTGGTCTTATCTCCATTTAAAACTAATTTCAGCAGCATAGGCCTAAGGGTGTTTTGGACTTCAATAAACGCATTTTGCAAATATTCAATTGCTTGTACAAGAGTTGACTCACTGCAATATATGACAGCATCATCAGCATAAAAATGAAGATTAACACATTTTGACCCATATTGTTTATATAAATAGTGAATAAAAGTGGACCTAATAAATAGCCCTGTGGTACACCCTTAGTGACTGCTACTTGAAGCTTTTTTAATTTAAAGCTTTTAAACACATGACTGCAGGATTTAACACTTTCTTTAGAGAAAAACAGCAGATGTAAGATGCTTCGTAATGTCGTTCTTTATTCCAGCCATGTAAAAAACAATATCTGATTAATCTGCAGCACTTTATCAGCTCAGTTCTGAAAACCAATCCATTCCTATAGATGGTTCTGTGAAGTCTGTCGATTGAGCTGATGTTAAACACTTACAGAGAACAAGCTCTTACCGTAGTATTGGCTGGTAAGTGCATGTCTGTCCTGTCGTTCACCCTAAAGCTCATGAAAGTTTGACCGTGCTGAGAGAGAGCATCAGTCATGACAGATCTGCTGATCTTTCTTCTTTAAAACACTGTAATGGTGACAGACTCCAGCAGAGATGATTGAGATCGACACAAGCGCTTATGAGATCAGACTGGCTTTGCTGAGCCATTATCAGAACGGAAAAGTTTTACTTGCAAAAGATAAAATCAACAATTTAAAGTTTGAAAATAAATAAATTAAGATGTAAATATTAGTATTGTCATTTTACAGTAAAACTAAATAATTTTTTGTTAATTAATTAATTAATTCATTTCATTGATTCTTTTTTTTAGACTACAATATTATTATTACGATAAATGTCTTATTTTTATTTATTAATAATCAAAAA
>NC_138729.1:53365383-53375383 GCF_965113295.1 Leuciscus leuciscus
CTCCGCTTCAAACTCTACGAGCTGACAACTGAACATCGGATAAACGTCAAACGCAGCATCGACTGAATCCAGTTCCAGCTGAACTTCATGACCCGAATCCCACTGAGACAGTCTCTCACACACACACACACACACACACACACACACACACACACACACACACACACTGCTTAACACATTGCAAACACTCTGCATCACGCTCTGCTTCATCACACACACACTCTTTCACACACACACACACACACACACACACACACACACACACACACACACACACACACACACACACACACACACACACACACACACACACACACACACACACACACACACACACACACACACACACACACACAGCTAAACACAATGCAAACACTCTATGGAGTGCCGCAGGGATCTGTGTTAGGCCCTCTGTTATTTTCAATATATATGATGCCACTTGGAAATATTATAAGGAAACATGGAATTAGTTTCCATTGTTATGCTGATGACACTCAATTATATATTTCATCACGGCCGGATGAAAACGCTAAATTTTCCAAATTGACAGAGTGTGTTAAAGATATAAAAGATTGGATGACGCGTAATTTTCTTTTATTAAATCCAGACAAGACAGAGGTAATACTTATCGGTTCAAAAAACCGCCCACAAAACCTCGCACAATACAACTTTAACATCATAGGATGTCCTGTTTCTTTATCCTCTAGAGTAAAAGACCTGGGTGTTATACTCGATTGCAACCTGTCTTTTGAAAATCATATTTCATATGTTACAAAAACAGCCTTTTTCCACCTTAGAAACATTGCTAAGCTACGTAATATGCTATCAGTTTCTGATGCAGAAAAGTTAGTTCATGCATTCATGACCTCGAGACTGGATTACTGTAATGCTTTATTAGCTGGTTGTCCTGCATCCTCAATAAACAAGCTACAGTTAGTCCAAAATGCCGCCGCTAGAGTTCTTACGAGATCAAGAAAATATGATCATATAACACCGATTTTATCATCACTGCATTGGTTACCTATAAAGCTCCGTATTAATTTCAAGGTATTGCTACTGACTTATAAAGCCCTAAATGGCTTAGCTCCAGTCTATTTAACGGATCTTCTATCGCCCTATAATCCATCGCGCTCTTTAAGATCACTAAATTCAAGGCTTTTGGTCATACCTAGGATATCCAGAACCACCAAAGGAGAGAGAGCATTTTCACATTTGGCTCCAAAACTCTGGAATAGTCTTCCTGATACTGTTCGTTGCTCAGACTCGCTCTCCCAGTTTAAAACTAGATTAAAGTCGCATCTCTTCAGCCAGGCATTCATATAATCCTACAGTTCAAACTACAATCCGGCCTCTAGCTCATAAATGCCAGAGGAGAACTGGCCCCCGACTGAGCCTGGGTTCTCCCAAGGTTTTTTTTTCTCCATTAGGTCACCTGATGGAGTTTTAGGACACCTTTAGGTCACTTGATGGAGTTTTAGGACACCATTAGGTCACTTGATGGAGTTTTAGGACACCATTAGGTCACTTGATGGAGTTTTAGGACACCATTAGGTCACTTGATGGAGTTTTAGGACACCTTTAGGTCACTTGATGGAGTTTTAGGACACCATTAGGTCACTTGATGGAGTTTTAGGACACCATTAGGTCACTTGATGGAGTTTTAGGACACCTTTAGGTCACTTGATGGAGTTTTAGGACACCTTTAGGTCACTTGATGGAGTTTTAGGACACCATTAGGTCACTTGATGGAGTTTTAGGACACCTTTAGGTCACTTGATGGAGTTTTAGGACACCATTAGGTCACTTGATGGAGTTTTAGGACACCATTAGGTCACCTGATGGAGTTTTAGGACACCTTTAGGTCACTTGATGGAGTTTTTTAGGACACCATTAGGTCACTTGATGGAGTTTTAGGACACCATTAGGTCACTTGATGGAGTTTTAGGACACCATTAGGTCACTTGATGGAGTTTTAGGACACCATTAGGTCACTTGATGGAGTTTTTCGGTTCCTTGCCACTGTTGCCTTTGGCTTGCTCAGTTGGGGATATTTTGGGGATATTTAATTTAATTTTATCAATCAATAAATTCCTCTTGAAATAAACTTTGTTGTATTATTTAAATTTAATACTGTGAAGCTGCTTTGATACAATCTGTATTGTGAAAAGCGCTATACAAATAAACTTGACTTGACTTGACTCTGCATCACGCTCTGCTTCATCACACACACACACACACACACACACACACACACACACACACACACACACACACACACACACACACACACACACACACACACACACACACACACACACACACACACACACACACACACACACACACTAGGGGTGGCACGGTACATGAAAAAACATCCGAACCGTTCGGTTCGCTTGTCTCGGTTCGGTGCGTGTGTGCGTCGCGCGGTTCGCACGGTTCGACGCATGCGCAATGTAGCCTTGTGCCCGTGCTACTGCTAATACAATGCTAAATCATAAATCAGACAAATGTAGAATAACATTACAATGTCCAGCAATCGATTTAAATAGTACACTGGGTTTACTTAGACATTTAATGAGATCAACTCCACTAGGCTATATGTTGTTTATTTCACGTGAATAAATAGGCTACATAGATCGACTGTTCCACGTACCGGTATGTACTTTAATGGTCCAGTGGCAGAACTTGCCAAGCGTGTCAAAGGTTCTGAGTTCTAATCTGCACTCGTATATATTTTTCTTTTTCATCAAAACCGATTATGTTTATCAGCGGTTGTATATCAAGCAGGGACAGATTTGTATGAATTTTGTTTTGTGATTTCATCGGAACGAATAGAGTAGCCTAGAGTCTCCTCAACGGACTGAAGCGCGCGTCTGAGTGAAGAATGTGCGGCCGCTGCGGTGTGTGCTGGTACATCCGTGCTGGGACATAATATCAACCCTGGCAAAAAGTGGTGACAAATAACTGTCCGACACAGCCCACGGGAAATGAGAAGCTGCGTTTTGCAAACACACCCCATTTATGAAATAAATAAATTAATAATTAGATAATTCAGCTATATATCATATGCTGAAGTAAATTTTTGGAGTGTTAAAGATTAAAAGAAAAAACAACAACAAGAACCGTACAGAACCGAAAACCGTGACCCTAAAACCGTGATACGAACCGAACCGTGGGTTTTGTGAACCGTGCCACCCCTAACACACACACACACACACACTGCTAAACACATTGCAAACACTCTGCATCACGCTCTGCTTCATCACACACACACACACACACACACACACACACACACACACACACACACACACACACACACACACACACACACACACACACACACTTACACACACACACACACTGCTAAACACATTGCAAACACTCTGCATCACGCTCTGCGTCATCACACTCACACACACACACACACACACACACACACACACACACACACACACACTCTTACACACACACGCACACACACACACACACACACACACGCACACACACGCGCACACACACACACACACGATTTTTCATTTGAAACCAAGATTATCGCAGTGCATTTTACAACAAAATACTATTTCAGTCTTTCTACTTCTAAATGTCAAAATGTGTCGCTTGCTGTTTCTTTGTAATTATTTACTAGCAATTTCTGAGTAAAATTGTTTCAAAGTAACGAGACGCGAGACAAAAAGATTCCAGCAACAAGCAGTCTGTCTGTCCGCACCAGATGCAGCGCGACATGACAACAAGACACGACAAAATCAATCACAAAAAACAGCCAATCAGAAGAGCGTGTGGGCGGAGTCTCTCTGTAAGGGCACTCGCAAACAACTCAATCACAAGAAACAGCCAATCAGAAGAGCGTGTGGGCGGAGTCTCTCTGCAAGGGCACTCGCAATCAAATCAATCACAAAAAACAGCCAATCAGAAGAGCAAGTGGGCGGAGTCTCTCTGCAAGGGCACCCGCAATCAAATCAATCACAAAAAACAGCCAATCAGAAGAGCGTGTGGGCGGAGTCTCTCTGCAAGGGCACTCGCAATCAAATCAATCACAAAAAACAGCCAATCAGAAGAGCGTGTGGGCGGAGTCTCTCTGTGAGGGCACTCACAAACAAATCAATCACAAAAAACAGCCAATCAGAAGAGCGTGTGGGCGGAGTCTCTCTGTAAGGGCACGCGCAAACAACTCAATCACAAGAAACAGCCAATCAGAAGAGCGTGTGGGCGGAGTCTCTCTGCAAGGGCACTCGCAATCAAATCAATCACAAAAAACAGCCAATCAGAAGAGCGTGTGGGCGGAGTCTCTCTGTAAGGGCACTCACAAACAACTCAATCACAAGAAACAGCCAATCAGAAGAGCGTGTGGGCGGAGTCTCTCTGCAAGGGCACTCGCAATCAAATCAATCACAAAAAACAGCCAATCAGAAGAGCATGTGGGCGGAGTCTCTCTGCAAGGGCACTCGCAATCAAATCAATCAAAAAAAACAGCCAATCAGAAGAGCGTGTGGGCGGAGTCTCTCTGTGAGGGCACTCACAAACAAATCAATCACAAAAAACAGCCAATCAGAAGAGCGTGTGGACGGAGTCTCTCTGTGAGGGCACTCGCAAACAAATCAATCACAAGAAACAGCCAATCAGAAGAGCGTGTGGACGGAGTCTCTCTGTAAGGGCACTCGCAAACAAACCAATCACAAAAAACAGCCAATCAGAAGAGCATGTGGGCGGAGTCTCTCTGTAAGGGCACTCGCAACCAAATCAATCACAAAAAAACAGCCAATCAGAAGAGCGTGTGGGCGGAGTCTCTCTGTGAGGGCACTCGCAAACAAACCAATCACAAAAAACAGCCAATCAGAAGAGCATGTGGGCGGAGTCTCTCTGTAAGGGCACTCGCAAACAAACCAATCACAAAAAACAGCCAATCAGAAGAGCATGTGGGCGGAGTCTCTCTGTAAGGGCACTCGCAACCAAATCAATCACAAAAAAACAGCCAATCAGAAGAGCGTGTGGGCGGAGTCTCTCTGTAAGGGCACTCACAAACAAATCAATCACAAAAAAACAGCCAATCAGAAGAGCGTGTGGACGGAGTCTCTCTGTGAGGGCACTCGCAAACAAACCAATCACAAAAAACAGCCAATCAGAAGAGCGTGTGGGCGGAGTCTCTCTGTAAGGGCACTCGCAAACAAACCAATCACAAAAAACAGCCAATCAGAAGAGCATGTGGGCGGAGTCTCTCTGCAAGGGCACTCACAAACAAATCAATCACAAGAAACAGCCAATCAGAAGAGCGTGTGGACGGAGTCTCTCTGTAAGGGCACTCGCAAACAAACCAATCACAAAAAACAGCCAATCAGAAGAGCATGTGGGCGGAGTCTCTCTGTAAGGGCACTCGCAACCAAATCAATCACAAAAAAACAGCCAATCAGAAGAGCGTGTGGGCGGAATCTCTCTGTGAGGGCACTCGCAACCAAATCAATCACAAAAATCAGCCAATCAGAAGAGTGTGTGGGCAAAGTCTCTCTGTAAGGGCACTCACAAACAAATCAATCACAAAAAATAGCCAATCAGAAGAGCGTGTGGGCAGAGTCAACCTTCACTCGCAACCAAACCAATCAGAAACATTTAATTAATAAATATTACATCAATAAATATTACAACATTATCAAAAATACATACTGAGTGCCTGAAACAATCAGTGCCAGAGAACACACGTGTTTGTTCACAGTTTGAACATTCTTTTATTTTCAAGATCTGAGGTGAATTGTCCACAGTCGCGGCTACAAAGGATATTCAAACTCACATTAAATTATTTTAACATTAAATAAATCAGAAAATCAGTACATGAGACGATCAATGTCTGTGAACGTTGTTGTTCCAGCCGCGACTGACATCGCCAGAACTGATTAGCATGGAAGAGATGCGTTGTATCGTCTGGATAAATCCCACAACGGCTTCTTCAGCGTGTTCCTGCTAGTGTTTATAATGGCAAAACGCTGATGACTCTGAAGCTGAAGGTGGCGCTCTTGATGTTGATCGATCATCTTTGAGTTGTACTGAAAACTGCAGAATTCACAATCTGAAACACAATCTATTCTCTCTCCAAGTTCTTGTGCCGACATTCGTCTTCCTGCTGAAACACCGGCTCCGTTTCTGAAGCGTTTCCACAGTTGTGAAGCGTCCTCTGATCGATATGAGCACAGAAGCACTGGGACGAGACTGTATTCCTCAAACGCAGGCCCGCGGGTTTATAAAGGTGATCCGCGGCTCCATTTATAACGGCAGACGGTCATTATAGAGAGAGAGATCCATCCTGAAGGACATGTTTGGATCTAATGCTCCTCCATCTCAGACCGGACTGCATTCTACGCCTCCAGAAAACAGAAGACAAATAAAACACGACTCGCCATTGCAGTCGCTCACACACACACACACACACACACACACACACACACACACCGCTCGTGGGTCAAAGGCTTGCGTTGTTCAGTCAGCCGTGACGGACGCTGTTCATATTTCAGAGTCTGATGTTTAATATCTCTGATGGTTTGATGGGATTGTGATTCGTCAGATTCATACGGTCCAGAAAGTGAGAGAAAAACAAAAGACATTTGCTACATCAACAACAATAACAAAATGTCTAAAACATGCTAATTTATGCTAGCAACATGCTATTTCATGCTAGCAACGTGTTGATTTATGCTAGCAACAAGCTAATTCATGATAGCAACGTGTTGAATCATGCTAGCAACATGTTAATTTATGCTAGCAAAATGCTAATTCGTGCTAACAGAATGCTAATACATGCTAGCAACGTGTTAAAACATGTTAGCAAAAACTGCCAATTCATGCAAACAACATACTAGCAAAATGCTAAATCATGCTAGCAACGTGTTGATTAATGCTAGCAACAAGCTAATTCATGATAGCAACGTGTTGAATCATGATAGCAACATGTTAATTAATGCTAGCAAAATGCTAATTCATGCTAACAAAATGTTAATATATGCTAGCAACATGTTAAAACATGCTAGCAAAATGCTAATTCATGCTAACAAAATGCTAATACATGCTAGCAACGTGTTAAAACATGTAAGCAAAATGCCAATTCATGAAAACAACATACTAGCAAACATGCTAAATAATGCTAGCAACATGTTGATTTATGCTAGCAACAAGCTAATTCATGATAGCAACGTATTGAATCATGCTAGCAACATGTTAATTCATGCTAGCAAAATGCAAATTCATGCTAACAAAATGCTAATAAATGCTAGCAACGTGTTAAAACTAGGGCTGTCAAAAGATTAATCGTGATTAATCGCATCCAAAATAAAAGTTTGTGTTTAAATAATATATGTGTGTGTACTGTGTATAATTACATTTGTATCTAGAAATACACACACATGCATGTATATATTTAAGAAAAATGAGTTATTTATATAAAAAAATAATATATTAATATATAATATAAATGATCTATAAATATATACAGTATATGTATGCAAATATTTCTTAAATATATACATGCATGTGTGTGTATTTATATGTACAAAATAATTATACACAGTACACACACATATATTATTTAAACACAAACTTTTATTTTGGATGCGATTAATCGCGATTAATCTTTTGACAGCCCTAGTTAAAACATGTTAGCAAAATGCCGATTCATGCAAACAACACACTAGCAACATACTAAATCATGCTAGCAACATGGTTATTCATGCTAGCAATGTGTTAAACCATGCTAACAACATTCAAATTCATGTTAAAACATTCTAGCAATGTGCTAATTTATGCTAGCAATGTATTCAAATCTGCTACATAAAATAATGCTAGACACAAGCTAACAACATGATAAAACATGTTAGGAAGCTTATACAACTTTCAAATTTTCATACAAGGGTTTGTCAAGCCAACATAAAAGTTTGTGCCGAAAGACTTTCATTTCTATTTGTCTAGAACTCAGTAGAACCAGGTGAGCGCAACCCAGTGTTTCTGTTCTATCAGTACATCTATTCCTCCCATCAATCCTCAAACGAATCTCGTCATCTGCGCACTCTTTCATCACTCTTATGAGACGATCCCATTCCACGTCAGTCAGAGAGATCGACAGACACAGAGAAAGAAAGACGCCCGTCACTAATTTACACAATAATAATAATTTGCCAGCTCAAGCATGCAGATAATCGGATGAGCGTGTGATTGAAAGCTTTAGCGAGGCGTGAACACATCTATGACTGATGTCTCATGACAAACTCATTCACACAAAGCCTTATTTCCATCTTACTGACATGAAGACCTCTGCTGATAAACGCTGCATTGTTCCTGCAGCACCAAACGCAGGTTCATTTATGAAAAGATGAAATATAAGAGACATAAACCGTGTGACCTGATCTCTTCAGCTCCTGCATTCGTTAATGCTCTGATTATAAAACACTCTCGCTCTTCAGCTCACATTATTTCCTTCAATAGCAGGGACAAAAATAGGGACAGAAACTATTTTCACTCAGAAATTGCTAGTACATTTCACACAAAACATGAAATATATATATACAAGATTATGTTTCTGACTCTATTGGCAGATATTTATTCTTCTTTAAACCATAAATTCACTTAATTTTGATACATTAATTAATTTTAATTCTTCTTTAACCCTCTCTGTGCACTTTGTGTGTCAGTCAAAAATGATTGAAATTAATTTTTTTATTTCAATGAAATTAATGTACTATATTTTAGTTTAATAATGTCCTTTATTTAATATTTTTTATTTTTAGGGGATTTTATGGTACTAAATTATATTTACACTGTATTTATAATCCATTTATTCACTTTTTGAGTATAGATGCTTTAGAGCAGTGGTTCCCAAACTTTTAGCAGGCATGTACCCCCTGAGACATTATAGATCTTCCGGAGTACCCCCAACACCACCAATTGTTAACAACAAGTTTTTTTTTGTTTTTTTTATATATTTATTTTGATCAATTTTGTCGAGAATAGTGAATAGAATCATAAACATATGATACAAATCTAATCAAAAGTCAACATATGATACAAATAGGGCTGTGACGGTGGCAGTTTTTTACCACCGCGGTAGTAATGGACCCAAATACCGGCGGTGTTGCGGTGGTCGGGGGGTTGTTTTGAAATAAATAAAAAAACAAAACAAAGAACCAACACACTAAAGCCTGTAAAGCATTGAAATAAATATCAGTAAATACTGGTAACTTACATAATATAATAAAGTTGAATCTATTTAAAAATAAATAAATAAATAAATAAAAACTTTCGTTAAATTTTCCACACAAAGACGCGTGATACAGCCTACCGCTCTGCTCTTTGAGAGGGATGTGGGACACGAGCAGGCAAGAGACCATCGATCTATTTTCTGATATCTTCATGTTTTCTACTTGTAAAAGGTATGAAGAGCGAATTCTATCTTCCACAAGAGCATTTAGCCACTGATATGGCATTTAGGCTATGTTTGCGCGCTGCCAGAGAAAGCCAAACTAAAATCACCCGCGCGTGTGAAACGCGCTTTACAAATGAACTTGACGCGCCTTACCAATTATCATATGTCTAATAACAAGCACAAACTGTGTTAAAAAGAATTTGACGTACTAGTAAAAATGTAGGCTATCTGTCCTGACACAGCTAAAGAATACGAAAATAATCGACCTAAAAGCGAACAAAGGAAGAAACGTTTATAATCCCCTTTGGAAGTGGGTGGGACGCGAGTGAAGATATGGGAAAAGAAACAAGAGATTCCATGCAGGGATGAGTCACGATTTTTGAATATTCGATTAGTTGATTTAATTATAGAATATCTAATGTTCTAATGTCTGTTGTGCAATCATTCTCTAAAATAAAATCTCCATGTTCTGGTGCTGATGCGGTGGTGACGAGTTCATGTAACCAGAGGGTGACGCTGCCAATAACGCACATAACAGAGCCGGCAAAAGTAATGAATGTGTCAAATATAGCAATGAGACAT
>NC_138729.1:53382883-53385383 GCF_965113295.1 Leuciscus leuciscus
GATCTCACACCCCCCTGCGCTGATTGGACCCGATGAAGCGGGAGCGCTGGATTTTTGCAAAACAAATAACACGCTCCAGATGGAGTTAGAAGCTCGGGTTTTTTTCTAAAACCATCTTATTTATGTTGTTCTGTCGGATTATAGTGTCAATTTCACTGAATATGATCCAAAAAATGTTGCCGACGGCAGCTTTAACCAAATGAATTCTGCAAATGAACAAGCGCGCTGTTATTTGTTGCGAAGTGACGTGTGTGTTCAAGTAAGCCAGATCGCTGTATTTAATATATCATGATCACTCAGGAGTATTTGCGCTAAATCTGTGCAGATTTACTGAGCAGAGATGATCCGTTAATGATGATCCTTCAGTTGGTATGTTCTTTACAAGGAAAGGAATGTTTCCATTGATGCAAATGTACCACAAATGTATACACTGGGAAATAGTTTCTTAATATGGAAAGTGGATTGTGTCATGCATGACATATACGTTCCATTTTTAAACACAAGCAACATGTTTTGCTCCCTTACAAGGAAGTGTAAGTTCCTCAGTGGTGTATATAAGCTCAATCCTTACTGTACCAGCCCAGAGAAACATAAAGGCATGACAGGGTGAGACGAAGGAGAAACATAGAGATGAGGGGGTGAGACGAAGGAGAAACATAGAGATGAGGGGGTGAGAAACCCAGAGAAACCATTTACATGAGGGGGTGAGGGGTGAGGGAATAGAGAAATGAGAAATGAGGAACAGAGAAATATGGAATGAAGACCACCTCGCCTATAGCCTTATTCTTATATACCTGTTTCACTCGCCTGTTTCTCTCGTTTCTCTCGTATGTCTGATACATGTATGAAAATAATAAATACTCTTGGCAAAATATCTGGTGTAGCTTCCGTGATTCAACAATAATGGGGAAAAGCATGATTTTCAAATCTACAATTTGGCGTTACGAACAGGATCACATCTTCAGGCATTTGTCTCAATCTTTCAGGTAAGAACTTATTTCTTTCTAAAAGAATTCTCTAAGTCTGCCTGATGATTAGAGACATTGACTGAAACTGCATAAAAGAACTGTGTTATTTAAAGTACCAGTTGTGTTGCCAATGAATATATGTGTCAGACATATTAAATTAAGTAATTCAATTTAATTGAGCTTATTTAAGTTTCTCTGAAAAGTGGATCTTTAAAAATATTTGATTGATGCTGGGGTAAAGTGGATCTTTTTATAGAAAGAAGAGCATTTAGTCAAATATTGGGAGAATTAGCTTTAAGGCGATTTAGCAATTAGCTTGAACAGGACTGGGAGGTGGTTGGAATATGGCGAGACTGTAAAGAGGGCAGAGTAATCTCTACAATATGTCCAACACACCGAAGACTTGTTTCAGAAGGAGACGAGGAGGTATGACAAGCGGTGATTTATAGCGGTTTAAAGTGGCGTGTCTGCGCTCTGAGGAAGTGCAGTGCAGTATAGAAGATACGAAGAAAATAAAATTGATCTAAGTTAAACTAAATAAATAAAAGAAAGAAAAAGATTTCGGAAAATATAAGGGTTAACTTTGTTTTTAACTTTTCATTTTCTTTTGAAGCAGCCCCTTCCTTTGGAATCTATACCCTCCTCCTCTACACACACACAGACACATATAAATAGAAAGCCTGTTGCTTCTCTAGTAAACATAGAGAGTGGTAAAATGACTGAAAGTAATTGTATAGCAAAACAATATCTTGGGGTACTTGAGGAGAAACAGAGCATGATGGGGTGAGGGAATAGAGAAATGGGGAACAGAGAAATCTGGAATGAAGACCTCCTCATCTACAGCCTGATTCGTCTATGCCTGTTTCTCTCTGTCTGACACATGTATACAAATAATAAAGAGAAATCTCTTGGCAAAAGTAACTGGTGTAGCTTCCGTGATTCAACCATAACGGGGGAAAGCATGATTCTCAAATCTACAGTTACCAGTTCATTTTTACCCGCATTTGGCGGGTTGGAGGGTGTTAATTTCAAACCCTGTGTATATATATATATGTATATATATATCCAGTTGCAATCCAAATTATTCAACCCCCATGGCAAATCAGGTTTACTGGCAAAATGTACAGACTTTCAGCTGTTTGCAATGAAAAACTCTAACAAATGTAATTGAAATGGCTCAACACATACTTTTTTCAAGTGGTTTTCCCCAAATTCAACTGAAAATTCACCTTTTATGACTTCTGCAGTCTCAAAATGATTCAAGCCCTTCATGGCAAGTATATTTAGCACTTAGTAGAACAGTCTTTTGCTGTTCTGACCTTCGGCAAACGAGATGTATAACCAGACAGCAGCTTCTGGAAGCGTCTCCTGATATTCCAGTGACTCCATCTCTCCTTCCTCACGCTGCAGGTTTGCAGAGCCGGAGGATATAAATCAGCCGAGAGCATCACAAGCTCCACTCGCTGAACTGAAGATAGTGTTCTTCACAGCATACGCTTCATTCTTCTTCCTCAGGACACACCACTGATCCA
>NC_138729.1:53405383-53407883 GCF_965113295.1 Leuciscus leuciscus
AGTGCACACTGTAAATACACACACACACACACACTCGCTAGTGCACACTGTAAATAACACACACTCGCTAGTGCACACTGTAAATAACACACACTCGCTAGTGCACACTGTAAATACACACACACACTCGCTAGTGCACACTGTAAATAACACACACACTCGCTAGTGCACACTGTAAATAACACACACACTCGCTAGTGCACACTGTAAATACACACACACTTGCTAGTGCACACTGTAAATAACACACACTCGCTAGTGCACACTGTAAATACACACACACTTGCTAGTGCACACTGTAAATAACACACACTCGCTAGTGCACACTGTAAATAACACACACACTCGCTAGTGCACACTGTAAATACACACACACTTGCTAGTGCAAACTGTAAATAACACACACTCGCTAGTGCACACTGTAAATACACACACACTTGCTAGTGCACACTGTAAATAACACACACTCGCTAGTGCACACTGTAAATAACACACACACTCGCTAGTGCACACTGTAAATAACACACACTCGCTAGTGCACACTGTAAATAACACACACTCGCTAGTGCACACTGTAAATAACACACACTCGCTAGTGCACACTGTAAATAACACACACACTCGCTAGTGCACACTGTAAATAACACACACTCGCTAGTGCACACTGTAAATACACACACACTCGCTAGTGCACACTGTAAATAACACACACACTCGCTAGTGCACACTGTAAATAACACACACACTCGCTAGTGCACACTGTAAATAACACACACTTGCTAGTGCAAACTGTAAATAACACACACACTCGCTAGTGCACACTGTAAATAACACACACTTGCTAGTGCAAACTGTAAATAACACACACGCTAGTGCACACTGTAAATAACACACACTCGCTAGTGCACACTGTAAATAACACACACTCACACTGATTTACATACACATAGTCATTAGTTCAGTCATATAAACCTGCACAGAAGATACACACACACACACTAAAACACACTCCGCAGTGTATTGACAAGTGTGACTCGATTAGTTTTATCTCTGGCTTGAGTTTATTAAAGCCTTTGACACACTGAGAGCGGATATGAACTAAACTGAGTTTGACAAGCCGATGCCACTCGTATTTTACACTGATTGCGTTTCCTTCCTTCTTCTCAGTCAAACTCTACCCTGTGGATCCTCATTATCTCATGCTGAAGCTCTGGACACACACACACACACACACACACACACACACACACACACACACACACACACACACACACACACACACACTGACCTGCCAGTTAAACCAGTGGAGACCACACCAGTAATGAGCCACTGGGGTTCAGTTTGGACAGCACAGATTAACACTGGAGGATCAGCTCAGCTCGAGGCCTTCAGAAACGGACAGAAGATCCGCGAGCAACACTTCACGAGCCGGAGAGATCATTAAACCCCAGAGAGACTTCACAAACACCCGCGGATGACACAAACACTCAGAAATATACAAT
Source organism: Leuciscus leuciscus (assembly GCF_965113295.1). Lineage (NCBI taxonomy): Eukaryota > Metazoa > Chordata > Actinopteri > Cypriniformes > Leuciscidae > Leuciscus > Leuciscus leuciscus. The sequence continues at coordinate 53,406,886 of NC_138729.1, forward strand.
CTGGTTCAGATGCTGATAAAGTGAGATGAATATCTGAAGCTTGTAATGTAAATCAGTGAGATCAGCAAACACTCATATTCATGCATCGTCTCGTTAAATGTAATCTCTGGAGAGTGAAAAACACTAAAATACAAAAACATATCTCAATATTTGAATCTAAAGTGGATATTACAATGTTGAAGAACCAATTAAAAGTGGCAGGAAGTTTCTGACCACCAAACTTCTGTTTAATTAAAGGAAAGGCAGGTGTGTGTGAAATAATTGCCATACGCTGTGTTTCCCACGAGCCATCTGTTCAATCTCTCACACACACTGCCTTCCCTTCACTTAACTCCCTGTTTAAGGGCACTAACTAGTGTTCAACCAAACCCAGTGAGACGAGAGACATCGCTAACACTTTATAATACTGCTCCTTTATTAATGAATAACTACACAGTCGAGTAACACACGATTAACATTCTAGTAACTGCTATTAACTTACAAGAAACTCTGATTAACGAATTAGTAAGTAATAGCGCTCAGCTGAATGTGGTAGTTTACTATTAGCTATAATCAATAACTACTATTGTTCATACCTCACTGAAGATATACAGGTTCATGATTAACATGAATAATGCATAATGTATAATTTAAGGTAATGGTAACCCATTAGTAATGACTGAAGTGTTACTACATCCTTCTAAAGGAACTACTACTTCTTTGGATCAGGATCGAAAGTGAAAAGCTTAATAACTACCTAATATTGACTGAAGTCATTGAAAGATTCTTGTAAGTTTTTGGATATGAATTCCTTTCGATGGATTTGGTGACACTTTAGTCATTACTAGTGTGTTCCCATGATCTTCACTTTATAATACTGTATAATACTGTAATACTTTATAACACTTTATAATATAATTCAAATTATTAGTAGTTCCTTTAAAAGGATGTAGTAACACTTGAGTCATTACTAATTACAGTCTGTACATTTACTAAATACAGAAGACAGAAGTGTCATT
>NC_138729.1:53410383-53422883 GCF_965113295.1 Leuciscus leuciscus
AGTTCAAATATCAAAAAATTCTTAAATCAAGATGCATTTGTCTTGTTTTCTAAAATTCAAGTGAGTTGTTGCTAATAAAAATCTATATTATCTGCCAATGTGGTAAGAATAACATTCTTAATTCAAACAGAACCAAGATTATTTTTCTTTCCCCATTGGCAGATCATTTTGCTTGTTTTAAGCAAAAACTCACTTCATTTTGATTTATTTCCCCAGAAAACAAGACATAATATCTTATGGCATTTTACTCATCTAGTAAATGCATCTTGATTTAAGAATCTTTAGATATTTGGACTGGAAACAAGACAAAAAATACTAAGTAAGAAAAGCATGTTTTGCAGCATTCCTTGACGGATCTGAACACTGGCGCCTATAAATCGTGTCTGAAGCTGAAGACGGGATTGAGATACGATTGTCCTCTGAGATCATCAGCCAGAGAACGCCTGAAGAATGTTGGCACGATTTTACAGAGTGAATCTGAAGGGCGTTCAAGCAAAATGCTTCACTTAAAAAGCCTCTTTAAAGAACCACTGAGAGTCCATCTTCACAAGAGCTCCGGCGCTTCATGTTGAAAGGAAAAACACAGCAAAAGTGTTCCTCAGAGTCAACGCGTGTACGTGATAAACTAATCGATCACTAAACAATCCCGACAGCTCACGCCACTGAAAGCTTCAGTCACTAAACACTTCTTATTCTCACTCGGCGTATAAAGACACTAAACTAGGGGTGTAACAATAGATTGTGTCACAATATGTGGATAGTTCACCCAAAATGAAATTATTGTGTGTGAAGAAATTCAAGTTTTCAGAGTTTTAGTGTCAGTTCTACATTAAAATACTATATATAATGTTGAATATACTGTATAATAATGCAGTGGGGGAATATTTGTGGGTCCTGATAATGCCACATGTCTGATCATGTTACCAGTAAACAGTGGCTTACATTATTTTAAATATATCAGTGAAAGAGCACAAGCATATTCATCTAGAATAATTCAGTATTTTCATCTTCAGAATCATGAATATTGTTATTCTGGCGTCTCTATTGTCCTGTGCTTTGGGTTTCAGCACCAAGTCCAAAAGCCTGTTCATTTACACACACAATGTAAAACCAAATTTAGCATTTTAATCAACAGGACATTTTTTGTTAACCTTTTATCATATGTTTTTGAGTATCGCAATAATATGTGACCCTGGATCACAAAACCAGTCACAAGACGCACGGGTATATTTGTGGAAGTAGCCAACAATACATTGTATGGGTCAAAATTATCGATTTTTCTTTTATCCCAAAAATCATTAGGATATTAAGTAAAGATCATGTTCCATGAAGATATTTTGTACATTTCCTACCGTAAATATTAAAAAAATATATTTTTGTGAGTGAGTGCTGGAAAATCGGCAACATAAATGAACAACTTTAAAGGAGATTTTCTCAATGTTTCGATTTTTTTGCACCCTCAGATTCCAGATTTACAATAGTTGCATTTCAGCCTAAATATTGTCCTATCCTAACAAACCTCTTAACACATCTTATTTGGAAAGCTTATTTATTTAGCTTTCAAGTGATGTATAAATCTCAATTTAAAAAAATTTACCCTTGTGACTGTTTTTTTTGGGGGGTCCAGGGTCACATATCGTATCGTGAGTTCAGTATCGTGATATGTATCGGATCGTGACATGAGGGGATCGTTACACCTCTACACTAAACCAAACGAACACTGTCCATATATAGAGGAATAATTCAACTAAACATCAAACCAGTGGATTGTGATGAAGTGAGCTCAGGGTTAGTATGAGTGTCAGTGGTTATAGGGTTTGATCTCATCACAATCTCAGTCGGTGTTTGTGGATAAAGTGTGTGAACTCACAGAGCACGGAGAGCTCACAGGACGCGGAGATGTTCTGGTGTTTGTGGATAAAGTGTGTGAACTCACCGAGCACGGAGAGCTCGCAGGACGCGGAGATGTTCTGGTGTTTGTGGATAGAGTGTGTGAACTCACCGAGCACGGAGAGCTCACAGGACGCGGAGATGTTCTGGTGTTTGTGGATAGAGTGTGTGAACTCACCGAGCACAAAGAGCTCACAGGACGCGGAGATGTTCTGGTGTTTGTGGATAAAGTGTGTGAACTCACCGAGCACGGAGAGCTCACAGGACGCGGAGATGTTCTGGTGTTTGTGGATAGAGTGTGTGAACTCACCGAGCACAGAGAGCTCACAGGACGCGGAGATGTTCTGGTGTTTGTGGATAGAGTGTGTGAACTCACCGAGCACAGAGAGCTCACAGGACGTGGAGATGTTCTGGTGTTTGTGGATAGAGTGTGTGAACTCACCGAGCACAGAGAGCTCACAGGACGTGGAGATGTTCTGGTGTTTGTGGATAGAGTGTGTGAACTCACCGAGCACGGAGAGCTCACAGGACGCAGAGATGTTCTGGTGTTTGTGGATAGAGTGTGTGAACTCACAGAGCACGGAGAGCTCACAGGACGCGGAGATGTTCTGGTGTTTGTGGATAGAGTGTGTGAACTCACCGAGCACAGAGAGCTCGCAGGACGCGGAGATGTTCTGGTGTTTGTGGATAGAGTGTGTGAACTCACAGAGCACGGAGAGCTCACAGGACGCGGAGATGTTCTGGTGTTTGTGGATAGAGTGTGTGAACTCACCGAGCACAAAGAGCTCACAGGACGCGGAGATGTTCTGGTGTTTGTGGATAGAGTGTGTGAACTCACCGAGCACGGAGAGCTCACAGGACACGGAGATGTTCTGGTGTTTGTGGATAGAGTGTGTGAACTCACCGAGCACGGAGAGCTCACAGGACGCGGAGATGTTCTGGTGTTTGTGGATAGAGTGTGTGAACTCACCGAGCACGGAGAGCTCACAGGACGCGGAGATGTTCTGGTGTTTGTGGATAGAGTGTGTGAACTCACCGAGCACGGAGAGCTCACAGGACGCGGAGATGTTCTGGTGTTTGTGGATAGAGTGTGTGAACTCACCGAGCACGGAGAGCTCACAGGACGGGGAGATGTTCTGGTGTTTGTGGATAGAGTGTGTGAACTCACCGAGCACAAAGAGCTCACAGGACGCGGAGATGTTCTGGTGTTTGTGGATAGAGTGTGTGAACTCACCGAGCACGGAGAGCTCACAGGACGCGGAGATGTTCTGGTGTTTGTGGATAGAGTGTGTGAACTCACCGAGCACGGAGAGCTCACAGGACGCGGAGATGTTCTGGTGTTTGTGGATAGAGTGTGTGAACTCACCGAGCACGGAGAGCTCACAGGACGCGGAGATGTTCTGGTGTTTGTGGATAGAGTGTGTGAACTCACCGAGCACGGAGAGCTCACAGGACGCGGAGATGTTCTGGTGTTTGTGGATAGAGTGTGTGAACTCACCGAGCACAAAGAGCTCACAGGACGCGGAGATGTTCTGGTGTTTGTGGATAGAGTGTGTGAACTCACCGAGCACGGAGAGCTCACAGGACGCGGAGATGTTCTGGTGTTTGTGGATAGAGTGTGTGAACTCACAGAGCACGGAGAGCTCACAGGACGCGGAGATGTTCTGGTGTTTGTGGATAGAGTGTGTGAACTCACAGAGCACGGAGAGCTCACAGGACGCGGAGATGTTCTGGTGTTTGTGGATAGAGTGTGTGAACTCACAGAGCACGGAGAGCTCACAGGACGCGGAGATGTTCTGGTGTTTGTGGATAGAGTGTGTGAACTCACCGAGCACGGAGAGCTCACAGGACGCGGAGATGTTCTGGTGTTTGTGGATAGAGTGTGTGAACTCACCGAGCACGGAGAGCTCACAGGACGCGGAGATGTTCTGGTGTTTGTGGATAGAGTGTGTGAACTCACAGAGCACGGAGAGCTCACAGGACGCGGAGATGTTCTGGTGTTTGTGGATAGAGTGTGTGAACTCACCGAGCACGGAGAGCTCACAGGACGCGGAGATGTTCTGGTGTTTGTGGATAGAGTGTGTGAACTCACAGAGCACGGAGAGCTCACAGGACGCGGATATGTTCTGGTGTTTGTGGATAGAGTGTGTGAACTCACCGAGCACGGAGAGCTCACAGGACGCGGAGATGTTCTGGTGTTTGTGGATAGAGTGTGTGAACTCACAGAGCACGGAGAGCTCACAGGACGCGGAGATGTTCTGGTGTTTGTGGATAGAGTGTGTGAACTCACCGAGCACAGAGAGCTCGCAGGACGCGGAGATGTTCTGGTGTTTGTGGATAGAGTGTGTGAACTCACAGAGCACGGAGAGCTCACAGGACGCGGAGATGTTCTGGTGTTTGTGGATAGAGTGTGTGAACTCACCGAGCACGGAGAGCTCACAGGACGCGGAGATGTTCTGGTGTTTGTGGATAGAGTGTGTGAACTCACCGAGCACGGAGAGCTCACAGGACGGGGAGATGTTCTGGTGTTTGTGGATAGAGTGTGTGAACTCACCGAGCACGGAGAGCTCACAGGACGGGGAGATGTTCTGGTGTTTGTGGATAGAGTGTGTGAACTCACCGAGCACGGAGAGCTCACAGGACGGGGAGATGTTCTGGTGTTTGTGGATAGAGTGTCTGAACTCACAGAGCACGGAGAGCTCACAGGACGCAGAGATGTTCTGGTGTTTGTGGATAGAGTGTGTGAACTCACCGAGCACGGAGAGCTCACAGGACGCGGAGATGTTCTGGTGTTTGTGGATAGAGTGTGTGAACTCACCGAGCACGGAGAGCTCACAGGACGCGGAGATGTTCTGGTGTTTGTGGATAGAGTGTGTGAACTCACCGAGCACAGAGAGCTCGCAGGACGCGGAGATGTTCTGGTGTTTGTGGATAGAGTGTGTGAACTCACCGAGCACGGAGAGCTCGCAGGACGCAGAGATGTTCTGGTGTTTGTTCTGAGCGACGCAGGTGTAGACTCCCGAGTCGTCGTCCGTGACGCTGAGGATCAGGAGGTTGCTGCCGCTCAACAGAGAGTATTTCTTCGATCTGAGAGAGAATCAGTCACAGAGACACACCATCAGTCTTTACTTCAACAGCTGAGGCATTCCCAGAAGACATGAGGATTTCCTCGGACACGTCTGAGAGAGAATGAGAACGCAAACGCTACAGCTGAAGCCAGTCACTCGGGTTTTCTGCTCTCATTTCAAGCTTTAATAAAAGTTTATTAGTATAGAGATCAGCTGCCAAAAGTGTCATTCGACCAAAAGTTAATAACATTTTACTATTCAGTTAGAAATTAATACTTTTATTCATCAAGGATGCCTTAAAGACAGTAAAGACATTTATAGGGCCCTATTTTAACGATCTGAAACGCAAGTATCAAGCGCGAAACACAAGTAACTTTGTGGGCGGGTCTCGGTTGCTATTATACCGGTGGGATAAATTACTCTTGCGCCCGACGCAAATCTAAAATGTGTTGGTCTGAAGAGCTTCATTACTCATAGGTGTGGTTTGGGCGTAACGTGAAATAAACCAATCAGAGCGTCATCTCACATTCCCTTTAAGAGCAGGCGCGCTTGTTCCATGGCGGATTGCTATTATAACGGCGGATTTGCCAGACGCACGCCAGGAGCGGTTCACAGCCGAGGAGACCGACGTTCTCATCAGGGCCGTAAAACACAGAGAAGTGACATTGGGAATGGAGAAACACACACAAATTAGCTTCAGTAAAACAGGTGTATAATAATTTGGGTAAATGTGTAAACTAGATTTATGCCTATTTTTTCACATCTTCATGGACACAACAATGATTTCCCTCGTGTGGTAATATTTTTCCTTGTAATAATGTATGGTTTTCTAAAAATGAGAACTGCTGCGTCTGTGTGTAGATGAGAGAAGCAAAGTGTGTGTGTGTTGTGCACACGCTACATTATGGCCAAGCATGCGCCCTTAAAATAGCATCTGAATAACATGTGCAACGCACCACTGACTTTAGACGAGGTTTCTCCTGGTCAGTGGAGGAATTGTTTTCTAAACCTGCAAAATAGCACCAGGGAACGTTTGCGCCGGAACACGCCTCCTCTTTTCGCTGAACCGCCCCCGGGAGCGCAAGTTCATTCCCTAATTTACCGACGTGCGTCTGTGTGGAGGGAAAAGTCTGCTGTGCGTCGGGTGAGAAATAGGAATGACACATGCGTCGTGTATAAAGGCAATTGCGCTGGGTGCGAGATAGGGCCGATAATATTAAAAAAAATTCTTTGTCAAATAAATGCTGTCAAAAAATCCTGAAAAATAAAATGTATCACGGTTTCCACAAACATATGAACTGTTTCAACACTGATAATAATCATAAATGTTTCTTGATCATCAAATCATCATATTAGAGTGATTTGTGAAGGATCATGTGACACTGAAGACTGGAGTAATGATGCTGAAAATTTACAGGAATAAATCACACTTTACTAGATATTCACATAGAAAACAGATGATTTTAAATTGGAGTAATATCTCATAATTTGTACAGTATTTTGATCAAATAATTGAGCAGAAGGGACATTAATAATAAATAAATAAATAAACTGTTTTACATTCTAATAATATTTCACATTTTTACTGTATTTTTAATCAAATAAACGCAGCCTTGGCTAGTGTAAATATACTGTATTTATCATGAGTTTATAGTTCCTCATTATGTGTGTGTGTGTGTGTGTGTGTGTGTGTGTGTGTGCTCCTCATGATGTGTTTGTTTGCTCCTCATGATGTGTGTGTGTGCTCCTCATGATGTGTGTGTGTGCTCCTCATGATGTGTGTGTGTGTGTGTGTGTGTGTGTGTGTGTGTGCTCCTCATGATGTGTTTGTGTGCTCCTCATGATGTGTGTGTGTGCTCCTCATGATGTGTGTGTGTGCTCCTCATGGTGTGTGTGTGTGTGTGTGTGTGTGTGTGTGTGTGTGTGTGTGTGTGTGTGTGTGTGTGTGTGTGTGTGTGTGCTCCTCATGATGTGTGTGTGTGCTCACCTGCTCTGGACAAGCTCGGTTCCTCTCATCCAGTGGAAGGACGGGTTTGGAAACCCGGAGGCGGAACATTCCAGAACCGCATCCGTTCCCTGAAGAGCCGAAACCTTCTGAGGTCTCTGGAGGAACACCAGACCTCTCGCCACTCCAGGCTCTGCTCGACACACACACACACGCACACACATACACACACGTTAGATTACACACACACATGCATCTGATTGTTTATTCTCGCTCTGGTCAGGAAGCGTCGTCTCTGGAGGCGCATATGAATGTATACCGCAAAACATGATGTTCTTCCTCATCAGTACATCTTAATATCTTCAGTCATTCTGCTTCTCCAGTAAATGTGTCTTAATTCAAGAATGTTTAGATATTAGTGTCCACTACAGTGGCTAAACTCTAATGGCTAATGTGTTAATAACATAGATTGTGTTTAATATATGTTTTTTTAAACACACGGATAATATAATCATCAGAGAGCCACACGATTACATTTGGAAAAAGACAAGTTTTGTTTCTAAATGCCAGAAGCAAAGATATCCTCTCAATTTTATAAACTTTTGTAAACCTAGCCAGTAAAATCACAATGAACACATCCACACTGAAATATTTAACAAATATAAATATATATATACCACAACTGCAAAGCGTCTCATTTGTAAATAAAATTATTTGCGCACAAAATCTACCCTGGATATCAGAGTTCTCGCGAGACACAAGTTGAATTTGCTCAGCGAGTTACTCTGGGGTCCAGTAATGATGCTCATTAAATATGCGCTTGTATCCGAGCTGCACCAATCACAGCGGGTTATCTGATATAGGCGGGCCAGAGGCGAGATGACGACAGCGCTGTGACGGCGAAGTCATTAGTAAACATTGTAAGATGGCTCTGGATGAACACCAGTTGTCTGAAACGTCTTTGGCGCTACAGTGAGCGAGTAAGACTTGGCTTTTGATCTAAAAGAGGAACAGAAGACGCCGCTCGAATCCTTCCTTTGCAAGAAGAGCGTTTCTGCTGTTTAGCCGACCGGATACGGCGAGAGTCTAATCCACCAGTTATCTCCGCTGCTAGCTGAGCGTATGGGGCTTGTTGTGATTGGTCGTAGTGTTATCCAATTGCGTGAGTGAGATTCTCAAACGCGTGCTTGGTGCCGCCCCTCGAGCTGGACGAGCTTCATTAGTCGACGCCAGACCATTAATCTTTCAGATGTGGGTCTGGATTTCCAGGTTACACAAAATCCAGCATAAACTCTATTCAAATATTTTTAAACTCTCAAGACAGACGTCACAACCAGAACCTCACAGCGATCGGCTGCCAACCACGTTTTTTGCATAAAGTCGAGAACCGCCAAACCTTTTGACACTCTCAACACTCTCAATCCCACAATGCACTGCGCGAGCGTGAAGCTCAACTTCCATAGGAATTAATAAAAAATGTTCGCTCCGCTCCGCTCGCGCAGTGCCAGTGGACACGCACCGTCACACACACACACACACACACACACACACACACACACACACACACACACACACACACACACACACACACACACACACACACACACACACACACACACACACACACACACACACACACACAGATCTAGAGTCCTTTTAATGCAGTTGTTTCTCGTTTAGTCTCTGCATGTCTGTGACCTCTGAACTCTCAGGATAAATCGAGCTCAGTTTTCCTCCTGTATGCCTGCAGGAGCGTTTCCTCCCAGAATGCCCTATTTCAGTCCGTCTGGGCCTTTAGAGACTCTTCCCATCAGATCCACCGTTCGGCAGTCAGAAAACACACCAGTCAGTTCTGGCCGGAGGGGATTCACTCTTTCCCATAGTTTCCCATCTAATACTCCAGGAACAGCTTCAGTACATCATAACACATCTGATCATCACACACCTGATCATCACACACCTGATCATCACACACCTGATCATCACACACCTGATCATCACACACCTGATCACACCTGAGAGCGATCAATCCCATCACATCAATCTCCTCTTCCTCTCTGAGGTCTTGTCTACACTAATACGTTTTTGTTTGCGTTTTGTATTTATTTTTCTGTATCATCTCAGTGAGCTTTTGTGAGGGTTTACACATGCACTGTACGGTGAATTTAGTGCCTGATAACGCTAGTGTGGACGAAGAGCATTTTTAAACGAAAACGCCATTTTCAAATGTATCTGGATTAATGTAGATGTTAATGTAGGATTAATGTAGCCTGAGATTCCAGACTCTCCACCATCAGCATCAACTACATTTAACATGATTCACCGGTTCCTAAGTCATCATCTCTCTATTGTTCCTGGAGTTATTCATTTAGCAGAAGCTTTTATCTAGAGCAACTTTAGAAATGTTCAAACACAAAAGATGCTGAATGACAGTCAGTGAATGCAGGTGATTCTGGCACGAAGATGGGATTCATGAGAGAACAGCTGAAATTAGAGATGGAGATTGTCTCATTAAACCAAATCTGTAGTTGCTATAATCATGCCAACAGTTTAACTAACTATCTCAGCAGGGTTCAACCAAAACTGACAGCAGAAAACACATTCACCCTCAACGCAAGAAACGGAGTTTGTGCATCAACAAGCGTTTTCATGCATGTGTTTCAAGCCCCCCAAAAAAACTTAAATCAGGAGCGACAGCCTTTCTCCTGATTTCTGGTCTTGTTTAAGGAGAGCTTCAGTAGAATATAAAGGAGACTGGAATCATTAGCAGGACGCTGAGGTCACTGACTCAAACTCGACTAACGAGATCATTGATTCTCGTACATTGATCAACGGAAATGTCAGAGCTGCAGAAATCATTTACGGAAAATGACTGATATTTGAGCGCCGATAAGCTTTTGAAACACTTTCATTTGTTATCGTAAGAATTACATTCACTGGATGAAACTAAATACACATTAACATGATTTGTTCAAATATAAACTGTAAATACACTATATGGCAAAAGTTTTGGGACAACTTTAATGACATCCCATTCCTGACCCTTGGGGTTTAATATGGACCCTTTGCCGCTATAACAGCTTCAACTCCTCTGGGAAGGCTTTCCACAAGGTTTAGGAGTGTGTTTATGGAAATTTTTTAACATTCTTCTAGAAGCGCATTAGTGAGGTCAGACACTGATGTTGGAGGAGAAGCTCTCAGGCCCCGTCCGCACTACTGCGTTTTCGTTTAAAAACGGAGACCTTTTGCTACGTTTGCACCTCCCGTCCACACTAAAACGGCAAAAACGGAGACCCAAAACGGAGAAGTTTAGAAACGCTGCTGACCCGTTTTTCGTTTTGAATCTCCGGAGGGCGTTTTAGTGTGGAAGGGTCAAAACGGAGGACTTTAGAAACGATGACGTAGTAGAGGCTCACGCTTGGCTCTATGATTGGGTGTCATCAGTCATGGCGTATATCTTTGCTAGCCGCTGTTGTGCAAGTAAATTCTGCATTTTACAATGCTATAACTGCCTACATGCACCGGAGGCAAGCTATTATTCGAGCGATCTGTGACAATTCCCGTGTGCAGCGGCGGTATCGACCGTACATGGAGCGTCGGTTTTGGGTTAACCCGGGAAGAACCAGCGCATGGTGGGATAATTTTATCAATGAAGTTGTGTTTACACCGGCACGCGCATGCCCAGTGTTGGTGAATGGTCACGTGATCCGCGTTTTCAGTCGTTTTAATGTGGACGGAGATCAATTCTAATACGCAGCTAAAACGCTGGTGTGGACGGAGATCGTATTCGTTTTAATTCTCCGTTTCTAAACGAAAACGCAGTAGTGTGGACGTGGCCTCAGTCTCCGCTCTAACTCATCCCAAAGCTGTTCTATGGGGTTGGGTTCAGGACTCTGTGCAGGACAGTCCAGTTCCTCCACACCAAACTCCTCATCCATGTGTTAATGGTCCTGCTCTGTGCACTGGAGCGCAGTCATGCTGGATCAGGAACATCACCAGACTCTTCACACAAAGTTGGGAGCATGAAATTGTCCAAAATGTCTTGGTCTAATAAAGCATTAAGAGTTCCTTTCACTGGAACTAAGGGGCCAAGCCCTGAAAAACAACCCCACACCATAATTTCACACTCCACCAAACTTTACACTTGGCACAATGCAGTCAGGCAAGTCCCATTCTCCTGGCAACAGCCAAAACCAGACTCGTCCATCAGATTGCCAGACAGAGAAGCATGATTCGTCACTCCCCAGCAAGCAATAGCCGTCATTTCACAGTCTAGGTTAACTATAGACCCGATATAGTCCGGCTATGAGTAACACACTTCTAGCCAAAATAACCTTGAATTTGATTACATGTCACTTTAGCCAAAATAACTTGCGAGACTCATGATATTCCATCATGTAAGCAATTAAACAGTGATTAAAAGGTGTTTGGTTTCATTTCTTCACTCATTTAATTTCTTTGTTATGTAGTTGTTGACTAATCTATTCTTGGGTGATGGTTTAGATGTCTATTACATTTTCACTGACAGCTACAATTTTGCCTTGTTTTAGCCTAGACATCTGGGCTGTGTTTGGACGGCTATTAGATGTATTTTAAAGGCAAAATTGCTTGCTAGGTCCAAAGAACACGTCTCCACTGCACTAGAGTCCAGTGGCGGCCCGCTTTACCCCACTGCATCCCTCGCTTTACACTATTGCATCCCACACTTTACCCCACTGCATCCTACGCTTTACACCACTGCATCCCACGCTTTACACCACTGCATCCCACGCTTTACTCCACTGCATCCCACGCTTTACCCCACTGCATCCCACGCTTTACCCCACTGCATCCCACGCTTTACACCACTGCATCCCACGCTTTACACCACTGCATCCCACGCTTTACACCACTGCATCCCACGCTTTACACCACTGCATCCCACGCTTTACACCACTGCATCCCACGCTTTACACCACTGCATCCCACGCTTTACACCACTGCATCTCACGCTTTACACCACTGCATATCACGCTTTACACCACTGCATCCCACGCTTTACACCACTGCATCCCACGCTTTACACCACCGCATCCCACGCTTTACACCACCGCATCCCACGCTTTACTCCACCGCATCCCACGCTTTACACCACCGCATCCCACGCTTACACCACTGCATCCCATGTTTTACACCACTGTATCCCACGCTTTACCCCACTGCATCCCACCCTTTACCCCACTGCATCCCATGCTTTACACCACTGCATCCCACGCTTTACACCACTGCATCCCACACTTTACCCCACTGCATCCCATGCTTTACACCACTGCATCCCACGCTTTACACCACTGCATCCCACGCTTTACCCCACTGCATCCAATGCTTTACACCACTGCATCCCACGCTTTACACCACTGCATCCCACGCTTTACACCACTGCATCCCACGCTTTACACCACTGCATCCCACGCTTTACACCACTGCATCTCACGCTTTACACCACTGCATCCCACTCTTTACACCACTGCATCTCACGCTTTACACCACTGCATCCCACACTTTACACCACTGCATCCCACACTTTACACCACCGCATCCCACGGTTTACTCCACCG
>NC_138729.1:53427883-53437883 GCF_965113295.1 Leuciscus leuciscus
GACCTGAATGTTCAGATGATTGACAGGAAGAGAGCGTTTCTGATTGGCTACATACACTCCCACTGACACTCCTATGCTGGTCACACATAATAAATAAATAAATAAATTATTATTATTTTTTTTTTAAGTAAAAATTAAATTAAATTAAAATTAAATTAAATTAAATAAAAAAGTCCAATCAAATAAAAACAATGAAATGAGAGCTAACTGAAGAAGTAGATCTTCCTGCTGAATGGAGACAGAAGCGATTAGAGGAAGAGGACGATGATGAAGGCTCACAGCAGAGACGGATGACTAAACTAATCTCTTCCTCATGAATTACACCTGGAATCATTTGTCATGAATTAGACAGATCAATGCAGTGAAAGAGCCACAGCATCTCAGAGTTTCACTCTTCAGGAATCAAACCAGCACTGACTGATTCTCTCACATCTCTGCACAATCCACCCGCTCGCTCCCTCGCTCCCTCGCTCCCCGCGTCTAACACGCATCGCTAAACACGGCAAACGCTAATGTCACAAACGCTGAGTCACCGCTAGCGGCCCGTCAAAGACATTCACATTCAGAGCTCGTCCGTTCAGTGTTTGATGTGTGTCTGCACTTCAATTACAAGCACAGAATGACCCAAATATTTAAATATGCTAAAAACATTTGCATTTCGCTTTGAAAACCTGTTTCAGGGAAAATACAGACGAGGTAATTATCGTGAGGAAGGTCGTGCCGGCGGCACAAAGTCAAACAAACGGCACTCTCTGTACGACTGTTTAACAATGATTTCTACATTTATCCGCCGTGATTATGCCAGTATTTTATCCGGTCGACACAAAGGCCAAGACCTCGCAGACTAATTAAGATGCAATCTAACGACCCACAATGCTTTGCTCTCGCCGGCCCACCTGCTAACATGCCCGTCATCTCAGCATCTCTGCTAATCACAGGCTTTTCTCTGTTGTCATTGCTCTGCTAATTGGCCGCGCGGACGGGTCGTAATCTGTCAGTCAGCGGTTACGCTGAGCCTCATTAGCGAGCCGCTGTATGCTAACTAATTTAACAGGAAGTCAACAACCCACTGAAGGCAATCAAAGAGCGGATTCTGTCGATTCAGATGGACGGCGGGCTGTCAAAACTAGACAAATGCCTCTGGAGTTTGTTAAAGTGCCTCTATTGTGCTATTTTAAAGGCTGCTAATGTTGTTTATCGTCTCCTACAACAGGTTCACACGCATCTAAGATCAAGAACACTTTAATGTCCTCATAATCTCCACTGCAGCATCAGCTCTTTCCTCTCAGTGTCTGAAACGCTTCCATCGAAGATTCAGTCTCTCTAAACCCCGCCTCTCTGAGAGCTGCTCTGCTCTGATTGGTCGGATGGCCCAGTCTGCTGTGATTGGGCAGAAACCAAACTCTCATTATCATATCTGAATCTGATAGTCAAAATTACAATATAAAAAGTCAAAATTATGATACAAAGTCCAAATTTTTAACTTAAGACGTAAAAAAGTTAAAACCGGCGAGTCAAAAATGCGACAAAAAGGTAGAAAAGTTCAAAATCTAAATTTTGACTAGAAAAGTCATAATTCTGACATTATGGTTGAAAATGTAAGTCAAAATTCTGATACAAATCATAACTATGATATAAAAAGTCAAAACTAACTTAAGTCAAAATTCTTCTGACTGAACACGTAAAAAGTCAAAATGATAACACTAATGGCGCTTTTCCATTACCAGTACCAGCTCAACTCGACTCGACTCGCCTCGGCTCGGCTCGCTTTTCGCTCCGTTTTCCATTGCAGATAGTACCTCCACAATAGTACCTGGTCGTCATAGCGACGCTGCAGGAAACTGCCGTGACTTAACCTTTTACGCGAGACGCGCGAGATACACCCGCTACCCACACACACAGGACAATGGAGGTAATCGAGTTGTTTTTGGATGTTTTTGTTTTTGTTTTTGCTGTTTTTTATTCAGGATACTCCATCTGGCGCGTGCAATGATGACGCAGTGAATAGTGACGATTCTCTCTGACCAATCAGCAGTCTGCCGTGTTTTCACGTCACATTTTAGTATCGCCTCAGCTCGCTCAGAACCTCACCGGAGGTGGTACGAAAAAAAGTACCTGGAAGCGGGTACAGGTACAACTTTTACACAGTGGAAAACCAAACAGAGTCGAGTCGAGGCGAGCTGGTACTGTGTAGTGGAAAAGCGCCAATAGTCATAATTTAAGACAATTATGAATGATATAAAAAGATAAAACTGCCTTAAAAAGTCAATGTTGACTTAAAATGTATGACATTAAATTGACTTGAAAGATCATATATGACTTTTTTTCTCATATTTTCAACATTTTATCCTAATTTTGACTCTTTAATCATAACTATGCCTTAGCATGTCATAATGTTTGATTTATTTGACTTTTTATCTCCTGATTATAGCTTTGTGTGTATAATAACGATGACTGTCTCGACACACAGTGATACGAACAGTAACGATGGCGTGAGTTTTACCGTATCAATCTCATCAAAGTGGATTTGCTTTGTTCTTCTCGACATGAACAACACGAACCAAACTCTTCCAGTCTCAGATACACTAGTGTTTGAGGGCGGGGCTTAGAGACGCTGCTCAGCCAATCGGCTGACATTATGCAAATGAGTTACAAACCTATATAGATTCAGCAGGAAGTGAGACTGAATTACTGACGACTCGTTTCAGAATCACTTCTTTCTTTCTAAACTCCAATTATCTGACCTTTCACACTTCTACAGAGTAATCTGTTCATCACACAAAACTATCATGACTTCAGAAAACTCCAGTGTCCTTTTATACAGCTCTAAGAATATGCAATCTATAGCAACTCTCAACCGCTTGATTGTCTATTTCGTCTCATAAAACTCACTTCTTTAGACTTGCTTATTTGTGATCTTGTAGTGTACTAGTATATTGTATATCTTGTATATTGTATTTTGAATATTGTATGTTTGCATATGTTTAGTTTATTGTTTTGATGTTTTTATCTCTCTTGTTATTTATGCATTTACTTTTTTCCTTTTCTGTGTAAAGCGCTTTGAGAAGTAATTTTTAAATGCGCTATATAAAATAAAGTTTATTATTATTATTATTATGACTGTAACTATATTATCATAAATAATCGGTTAAATGCAACAATAAGGCATGAAGATATTCAGATGTCGTAAACATTAACATCATGATGTTCTGAAAAGCCGCATTGTGAGAAACGCTTTACAATTTCTTTGACTTGTTCTATAAATCATGTCAGAATGAGCCCAGAAACAAACTCAGATCCGTCACTGGAAACAGCCGAGATCTGCTCTAAACGAGCATCTGAGTTTCTGTTCGGCCTCATTACTCAGAATAAAACATCTCTTCTCCTCCGAGTTAAACTTCAGACGGTAATGATCTTCATTACAGCAGAGCGATGAAGGCGAGGTCATCGAGCGTGATGGAAACATTCAGTCCAGCTCATCGAATCTGGAACACGCATGACGAGAGGAAATGGGTCATACGGAGAAACTAAAGAGTGTGTTCATGACATCGAGAGGACCAGCGCTTGACTTCTGCTGACGGAGAGAAGCAGACAAACATGAAGCGCAGCCGGTCTGCATGTCAAAACACACAGTAATCAGGCCAAACACACACACACACAGTTCTACACTGCAGGATATACATGCATTATCATACGAGAGTCTCTTCAGAAAATCATCCTGAATGCAAATAATAAACCACATGCATGTTTAGACAGTAATGATATCAGCCGTGAGATGGCTGGAGAAAACTCTGTTTATGTTTCTGTCAGAGCGTTTTAAATCAATATCGGAACTTTCCTAAGTGACGTTCATGTATATTAGAACACATTTTACTCTTTAAATGCATAAGCATGAATAGCATTACATATGAAGTGTTGTAAAATGACTTTAAGGCGAGACTCTACAGACAAAAGCATTGTTTTTTCTTTCTTTCCATCAATTATACTTCTGTAAAATGCATTTATTCTCTCTTTCCTACACTCACACACACATGTTATTCTTCATCCTGCATTTTGTTTATAATGATGCACATACATGCAATTATTCTGAAGTTAAAATAAAATGACAAAAAATATGTTTAATGTGTTTGTAGAGCAAAAGCTTATAGACAAAAGAAAAGAGAGTTTGGAAAAGAACATTTTCATTTTGCATGAAAAGGAGATTGAAGCTGTTCATCATCATCATTTATTCACATGAGTTTTAGGATAACTTCATTCAAGTAAAATGAATATATTTATTTCAGAGTGATATTGGTGTTGTTTTGTTAAAAAGTAATAAGTATGTTTCATAAATGTAGACGGAGCAATCATGAGTTTCATACTGGTTATTCTCATATTATATGTTCTTAGAAATTTCATCCAATTATATATTTTCTCATAAATATTGATTAAAAATATATATTTTCTTGTATCACACTGCTTTTTGCTGTAGTTATTGAAAGAATCTATTTTTTTTTGTATTTAATAAACGGGGGTAAATGAAGTAATAGCATGGTAAAAACATGGTAACATTTAAAACTTCAAAGCATTTGTGCATCTCTCATTAATGAGAAGTTACTGATTAGATACAATATGGTTTTAGTTGAAAAATATTAAGAAATGACTGTTTTATGAGCTCACGTTCCACCAAAGGTGTGTAGAGTTTGTGGGATTGACATGAAGTTCTGATATTTCGAGCCCTGGAGAGACACGGAAGCTGTCAAACACATCCACATCAACAAATCACGCAAACACTCGCTTTAATCAGCACTTCTGAGACGCTTGGGAACTGAAAGAATTAGAGATTAATGCTTACACTCAGAAAATATGTGTGTGTGAATGATGTGTGTGTGTTTCATGATGACTCCAGTGTATGGGATCATCAGTCACTAACACTAACTAAAGCTCGACTAGGACAGAACATGCTTTTTACATCAGACTCTCTCGAAACATCTAATCCTGTAACTGCGTATTCATTATGATTAGAGTCGCTCATGTTTAATACAGCATGTCAAGATAAAACGAGTCTAACGTCAAGAAACATGTCAATGTCTAAGAAACGAGTCTGATTTGGGTCCTGTGAAATACATATAGAGGTTAAAAAATATATATTAATAATAATATTATTGTATTTATTATTATTATTATTATTGAATATATTATTGAATATTTAAATACAATATTAATAATAATCTTTATAATAATTATTTATCATTTCACATAATTGATAATATATTACTATTTAATATTATATTATTATAGTTAACATTATTTAATATTTAATATTATCATTATTATAAATGTAATATTACATTATTTTATTTTCACATTATTATTACAATTTAATATTTAATACAATAATAATCATGGTAATATATTATTTCGTATTATTTATAATATGTTAATATATTTAATATATTATTATTTCACTTTTTCACTTTCACTTATCCCATAGTCTTTTGGACCGTAGGGGCACCACTGAAGACTTGGCAACCAGCTTCTTCCATTCCTCCCGGTTCTCTGCTTTCCGCACTGTGTCACTCAGCTCTAGACCTGTCCACTCTCTGATGTTGTCTTCCCATCTCTTCCTCTGTCTTCCTCTTCGTCTGCTTCCCTGTACTGTGCCTTGTAATATTATGTGGGCAAGTCCTGATGATCTTGTGACGTGCCCGTACCAATTCAGCTTGCGTTTTTTATTATTATTATTAACATTAATACTATTATTATTTGATATATTATATTTAATATTATTTCTAAATATTATAATTATATTTAATATTTTATTATTTTTATATTATTATTAATGGTATTTAGTATTTCATAGTATTCAATATAATAAAAATAATATTTAATAATATTAATAGTATTATATTAATATATTTAATATTGTATTGTTATTGTTGTTAATATTATTTTGTATATTATATTTAAGAATATTGTTTAATTTATAATATTTCACAATTATTTACAATATTCATTCATATTATTAAATTTCATTATTAATCTCATACTGAGATTATTCATAATACTGCTGCTAAATTGAACGCTCATATCCTAATGAAAACAACAGATGTACAGAATCCAGCTCCGACCTGGACAGTAAAGCACAGACCAATAACATGTTATTAATTCATAAAAAAAATAAAAAACTCTGAATGTTGCTTGAGGAAAGCAGTAGGTGAGAGACACGCTGCAGATCAACATGCTTTGATGATCAAAGGCCAGATCTAGTTTCAGTGTGAATCCAGACAGTAAACATCCAGAAAGCATCAGGAGCTTCATCTGCACAAAGACACAGTGATGTGGAAAAGAGAATAAGGAATAAGAGATGGGAGAGATGGGAGAGACGGGAGAGATGGGAGAGAGAGTAATTACTCCCGGCCCGTGCCGGATAAAAGCCTCACGCTCCTCTCCTTCATCACACACTCTCATCAGCCCTGAAATATTCATGTGGAGTGGATGATGATGGAGGCCAACTGTCTGTCTGTCTGTCAGTCCGTCTGTCTATCTATCAATCTATACTATATTGCCAAAAGTATTGGGACACCCCTCCAAATCATTGAATTCAGGAGTTCCAATCACTTCTATGGCCACAGTTGTATATATCAAGCACTAGGCATGAAGACGCTTCTACACACATCTGTGAATGAATGGGTCGCTCATATGAGCTCAGTGAACTCAAGTGTGGGACCGTGATCGATTCCACCGGTGCAATAAGTCCATTTGTGAAATTTCCTCACTACTAAATATTCAACGGTCAACTGTGGGATGCAGTGGTGTAAAGCGTGGGATGCAGTTGTGTAAAGCGTGGGATGCAGTGGTGTAAAGTGTGGGATGCAGTGGTGTAAAGTGTGTGATGCAGTGGTGTAAAGTGTGGGATGCAGTGGTGTAAAGTGTGTGATGCAGTGGTGTAAAGCGTGTGATGCAGTGGTGTAAAGTGTGGGATGCAGTGGTGTAAAGCGTGGGATGCAGTGGGGTAAAGCATGGGATGCAGTGGTGTAAAGCGTAGGATGCAGTGGTGTAAAGCGTGGGATGCAGTGGTGTAAAGCGTAGGATGCAGTGGTGTAAAGCGTGGGATGCAGTGGTGTAAAGCGTGGGATGCAGTGGGGTAAAGTGTGGGATGCAGTGGTGTAAAGGCTTGGATGCAGTGGTGTAAAGTGTGGGATGCAGTGGTGTAAAGGTTGGGATGCAGTGGTGTAAAGCGTGGGATGCAGTGGGGTAAAGGCTTGGATGCAGTGGTGTAAAGCGTGGGATGCAGTGGTGTAAAACGTGGGATGCAGTAGTGTAAAGTGTGGGATGCAGTGGGGTGAAGCATGGTATGCAGTGGTGTAAAGCGTGGGATGCAGTAGTGTAAAGTGTGGGATGCAGTGGGGTAAAGGCGGGGATGCAGTGGTGTAAAGCGTGGGATGCAGTGGGGTAAAGGCTTGGATGCAGTGGTGTAAAGCGTGGGATGCAGTGGTGTAAAGCATTGGATGCAGTGGTGTAAAGGCTTGGATGCAGTGGTGTAAAGCGTGGGATGCAGTGGGATAAAGGCTTGGATGCAGTGGTGTAAAGCGTGGGATGCAGTGGGATAAAGGCTTGGATGCAGTGGTGTAAAGCGTGGGATGCAGTGGGGTGAAGCATGGGATGCAGTGGGGTGAAGCATGGGATGCAGTGGGGTAAAGCGTGGGATGCAGTGGTGTAAAGCGTGGGATGCAGTGGTGTAAAGCATGGGATGCAGTGGTGTAAAGCGTGGGATGCAGTGGTGTAAAGCGTGGGATGCAGGGGTGTAAAGTGTGGGATGCAGTGGGGTAAAGGCGGGGATGCAGTGGTGTAAAGCGTGGGATGCAGTGGGGTAAAGGCTTGGATGCAGTGGTGTAAAGCGTGGGACGCAGTGGTGTAAAGCATTGGATGCAGTGGTGTAAAGGCTTGGATGCAGTGGTGTAAAGCGTGGGATGCAGTGGGATAAAGGCTTGGATGCAGTGGTGTAAAGCGTGGGATGCAGTGGGGTAAAGGCTTGGATGCAGTGGTGTAAAGCGTGGGATGCAGTGGGTTGAAGCATGGGATGCAGTGGGGTAAAGCGTGGGATGCAGTGGTGTAAAGCGTGGGATGCAGTGGTGTAAAGGCTTGGATGCAGTGGTGTAAAGCATGGGATGCAGTGGGGTAAAGGCTTGGATGCAATGGTGTAAAGCGTGGGATGCAGTGGTGTAAAGCGTGGGATGCAGTGGGATAAAGGCTTGGATGCAGTGGTGTAAAGCGTGGGATGCAGTGGGATAAAGGCTTGGATGCAGTGGTGTAAAGCGTGGGATGCAGTGGGGTGAAGCATGGGATGCAGTGGGGTGAAGCATGGGATGCAGTGGGGTAAAGCGTGGGATGCAGTGGTGTAAAGCGTGGGATGCAGTGGTGTAAAGGCTTGGATGCAGTGGTGTAAAGCGTGGGATGCAGTGGGGTAAAGCGTGGGATGCAGAGGGGTAAAGCGTGGGATGCAGTGGTGTAAAGCGTGGGATGCAGTGGTGTAAAGGCTTGGATGCAGTGGTGTAAAGCATGGGATGCAGTGGGGTAAAGGCTTGGATGCAGTGGTGTAAAGCGTGGGATGCAGTGGTGTAAAGCGTGGGATGCAGTGGGGTAAAGGCTTGGATGCAGTGGTGTAAAGCGTGGGATGCAGTGGTGTAAAGCGTGGGATGCAGTGGTGTAAAGCATGGGATGCAGTGGTGTAAAGCGTGGGATGCAGTGGTGTAAAGCGTGGGATGCAGGGGTGTAAAGTGTGGGATGCAGGGGTGTAAAGTGTGGGATGCAGTGGTGTAAAGCATGGGATGCAGTGGTGTAAAGTGTGGGATGCAGTGGTGTAAAGTGTGTCTGTCTGTCTGTCTGTCTATATGTCTGCCTGTCTGTCTATCTATCTATATGTCTATCTGTCTGTCTGTCTGTCTGTCTGTCTATCCATCTATCTATATGTCTATATGTCTGTCTGTCTGTCTATCTATCTATATGTCTATCTGTCTGTCTGTCTGTCTACCTGTCTGTCTATTTATCTATGTCTATCTGTCTGTCTATCTATCTATATGTCTATATGTCTGTCTGTCTGTCTGTCTGTCTGTCTGTCTGTCTGTCTATCTATCTATATGTCTATATGTCTGTCTGTCTGTCTGTCTACCTGTCTGTCTATTTATCTATGTCTATCTGTCTGTCTGTCTGCCTGTCTGTCTGTCTGTCTGTCTGTCTGTCCGTCTGTCCGTCTGTCAGTCGGTCTGTCTATGTCTATCTGTCTGTCTGTCTGTCTGTCTATATGTCTGTCTGCGCTGCATCACCTTCAGAGACTCCACACAGAGAGAGAGAGTGTCGTCCGTCACACTGAGGATGAACAGATATAGTCCCTGATTCACCCATGAGGAACAGGCGTACGCTTATGATGCCAGTCAGAGCTGATGGTAAAGGAGAGCGTGTTCGACTGGAACAGCGAGAATCATCGGGGTTTATTTTAGGCGCATCACAGAGCTATTAGAGGATCAGTAATATACCTACCCTAGATGAACGTCATTTGTTCATTTCACTGCTCGGCTTCTAAAAGGCAATAACAAGTTTCCCCACAGACGGGAAATTACACAGACACTGCTGTCACGTCCTTATGAAATAATTTTTTGCAGATAATTTTTACTTCAACTTTATCCAGCCAGCGTTTTCCTCTGAATCAAGAGTTTTTCGGCCTCAGATTTGCATTTCCTTGTTTGCAGTGATGCTCATTAGCCCACATCATCTGTCCTGGTTAATGAGCGTTAACCAGCACTGACGAGCTCAGTCTAAACTCACGCAGGTCACATGACTGATCGGCGCTCCGACCTCCTGACCTCCACGTGTTCATTAAACGCTCATTTCATTTCACAGATTTATCGCCCGCGCTTTTGTTAGGAAGCGACTGGGGACCTTTTGTGATGATAACTGGATTACATCGCGCGTAGGTGGAGCGGTGCGCGTGACACGCGTGTAATCTGATTTAGCTGAGCCG
>NC_138729.1:53442883-53452883 GCF_965113295.1 Leuciscus leuciscus
GTGTGTGTGTGTGTGTGTGTGTGTCTGTGTCTGGTTGTGTGAGTGAGTGTCTGTGTGTGCGTGTGTGTGTGCGAGTGTGTGTGCGAGTGTGTGTATATGAGTGTGAGTGTGTGTGTGTCTGTGTGTGGTTGTGTGAGTGAGTGTCTGTGTGTGCGTGTGCGTGTGTGTGTGTGTGTGTGTGTGTGTGTGTGTGTGTGTGTGTGTGTGTGTGTGTGTGTGTGTGTGTGTGTGTGTGAGAGAGAGTGTGTGTGTGTGTGTTTAGCAGGAATCCTCAACCCTCCGCAGCGGCGGCATGAAGGGCATAAACCGCTGGTAATTCAAATGCTAATTTATACCTGCTGAGAAGCAGCTCATTCTCTCTGTGTCTTTGTGTGGTGTGTGAGGAGACGATACTTCAGCGCTCAGCGTGACAAACCCTTCTTCACCGCACGCAACCAACGCCATTCACACACAACCAACGCCATTCACACACAACCAACGCCATTCACACACACATCACTTTTGCAATATTTGAGTTCATGAAAGACATGCTTCTGCGTTCAAGAGCGGAGATGAGTTTCTAAAAGTTTAACTTGACTGAAACAGAATCCTGATAACACGTCAACGACACAAAACATCAGAACATGTGTGTGTGTGTGTGTGTGTGTGTGTGTGTGTGTGTGTGTGTGTGTGAAGCAAAGGACTTCAGCTCAGCTTAACATGTTAAAATCATTCTGCAGAATTGCAGATTTCCCCCAAAATCAGAGCAGAAAACGACAGAGGAGACGGTGAATCTTCAGTGTCGATCAGCCGTCATTGTGTGTGTGTGTGTGTGTGTGTGTGTGTGTGTGTGTGTGTGTGTGCGCGTGTGTGTGCGTGTGTGTGAGAGAGTGTGTGTGAAACTCGAGCGCTTCAGTGTCATTCATCCATCATCCTCCTCGTCTCCATCTCTCTTCCATATGGAACAGCGTTTAGAGAGAGTGTTATGAAGCCAAAAGGAGGACAGCGGATCCGGGGCAGAGCGAGTGTGGAGAGATGAAGCCTGTCCTGTCTCTGACACGCTGAAGAAGACGCAACAGAAGAAACCTGTCAGGATTTCATCAGAATTTAAATGGAACGACTGACAGAACGACACACTCCGCATGTCCAATAAAGCAAACAGACAGTGTGTGTGTGTGATCTGTAAACTAAACTCTCACACTGAGACACTTCAGCTTCACATCAGGAGACGATCGTGTTTCAACTTCAACTTTTATTTATTTATATAGCACGTTTAATAGCAATGTTGTTGCCCAAAGTGCTTCACAGTTATAATTAAAACATACATACATAAACACATTTAGCCTAGCAAATGAAGGCATGACTACACACTCTTAGACACACACCCTCACACAACTGACACCAGTGTAGAAGAGAGTGAGATAGAGAAAACTAAGTTATTACTTATAACTTATGCGTTACCCGCACCCCAAACGCCAGGGCCCGCGGCCAAAGCTCACGCTGGACCATGAGCCTTGGAAGCCATCCTAACCAGCGAAGAAAGGGGGCCATGTCCCGCTGCGGCCGGACCACCCCGAAGATCGCTCGAGTGCGTCTGTTCAGACGCACAGGACAATCTGACACCCCCGTCCCGACCTGTGGGCCCTCCATGCATGGCCCCTCAACGGGTACCCCAGGACCTCCCAGAGGGAGTCCTGAACACCATAATGGAGGCTAGAGCACCGTCTACTAGACGCCTCTACCATCTCAAATGGTCAGTGTTCACCAGCTGGTGCTCAGCTCGGAACTTGGACCCACATGACTGTGACGTACCGAGGGTACTCACGTTTCTTCAAGAGCTGCTGGACACGGGCCGTTCCCCCTCCACGCTCAAAGTGTACGTGGCAGCTATAGCAGCTTTCCACTCCCCCGTGGCTGGTTCTTCCTTGGGTAAAAGCGACCTGATTGTTCGTTTCCTAAGAGGAGCCAGAAGGCTTAACCCACCTCGGCCACCTTCGGTGCCGGCTTGGGACCTGTCCACGGTCCTTCAGGGCCTCAAGGGGACCTCCCTTCTCACACCTCCTCATCTGAAGCCCCTCTCTCTCAAAACCGCTCTCCTGCTAGCACTAGCGACGGTTAAAAGAGTTGGGGATTTGCAAGCACTCTCCACGAGCGCTTCCTGTCTTGAGTTCGGGCCTAATGACGCCAGAGTCGTCCTTAAACCAAGGCATGGATATATACCTAAAGTGCTCTCAACCCCGTTCAGAGCCCAGGCTATCTCCCTATCAGCTCTTCCCTCTTTGGAAGACGATAGTGACGCATACATGCTCTGTCCCGTTAGGGCTTTGAGAATTTATTTGGAGTGTTCTGCCCCGTGTTTGTGTGGCCGCACCAAGGGTTCTCCGGTCACGAAACATAGACTGTCACGATGGATAGTGGATGCTATCTCTCTGGCCTACGCTTCTGTGGGCCTTCCGTGCCCCATAGGTGTAAGAGCCCGCTCTACAAGAGGCATGGCTTCCTCTTGGGCATGGTCCAGTGGAGTACCTATAGAAGACATTTGTGCGGCGGCCGGCTGGTCTGCACTGTCCACATTTGCTCAATTCTACAACTTAGAGGTTCCTGCCTTGCAGACACGAGTCCTCTCCATTTAGGACCCTGGCTCCTACGGGTCCAGACCTATGTATATCTGAGGCTCCCCACGGTGGCCCTCTGCACTAATCACTGTATGCAGTATATAACATCCTAGGACCCGACACTTCTGGTCCCCGATGATTCAGACTACTCTGTTATAAGTCTCGGACCTCCCTGGACAACATTCAGAGTAGTCATCTGCTAATAGCACGGCGTTTTCAACTGAGACTTAAACATTTCTATAGTTTGAGCCCTCCGGATATGAAGGGGAAACTGTTCCACAACTGAAAAAGCTTGGTCACACTTAGTCCAGTGTTGACGTGATAAAAGCATGAACGACGACCTCCAAATCTTTAAAACTAAGAAAGGGTTTTATCTTAGAAATCAATCTAAGCCGATAAAAACTATTCTTTACAACAGAATGGATCTGTTTATCAAAGCTTAGGGACGCTTATATTACGTGCATACTGTATGTGTTTTCACTAGATTCCATGATCCAGAAGCCTCACATGCTGTCTGTATATGTGTGTGTGTGTGTGTGTGTGTGTGTGTGTGTGTGTGTGTGTGTGTGTGTGTGTGTGAGAGCGTGTGTGTGTGAGCGTGTGTGTGTGTATGTGAGACTCAGAGATCGATAAGCTGACCAGACACACGGTAACCATGGTGACAGCCCGTAATGAAGAGATGAGGACATGTGTGTGTGACAGCTGGTGTGAGGAGTTCAGTCTTCAGAAGTGAATCTCATCATCACGAGTGTGTGTAATATTTACAGGTTATAAATGAGTTTTGAGGCTCGTATCGTGACTGTCTGACCTGAGCCTCAGCGCAGGATAATAATCATCACATCAGACCCAGTGTTTCCTTTCATCCGCGAGTCCCAGCGGTCTCTCTCCTGAACACACACTCGTAACTGTGTTCTGAGATGAAGAGATGAAGCACTCGCTTGTGTTTCTCTCTCTACCAGCAAATCTGCTCTCTCTCTGTCATATCTGACATCTTCATCCTGATCCAGAGGTACATGCAGATGTTTTAGCTTTCTGGACCATGGAAGCACATATGCACATAATATAAACACACACACACACACACACACATACAGACACACACTCACACGCTCACACACGCTCTCACACGCTCTCACACACACACACGCTCACACAGGTTTGACCTTTGCATTTAATCCCAATAATCCCATTCTGTTCCGTCATGTTCACTGGAATCATCTTTAATCACTTAAAACATCCGGTCTGGACTCTGTCCGTCCGTCCGTCCGTCCGTCCCTCCGTCCATCCATCTATCTATCTATCTATCTATCTATCTATCTATCTATCTATCTATCTATCTATCTATCTATCTATCTATCTATCTATCTATCTATCTATCTATCTATCTATCTATCTATCTATCTATCGTGGCGGGAGGAGCAAACGACAGACACAGTGGGAGTGGTGTCAGGAGTGGTGTCAGGCCTTAAGAGGCACTTATTAAAGGAAATAAACATAAAATGTCCAAAAAGGTGTTAAAACAAAGCAATCTTTGGTTAGGGTTAGGGTGCCTGAACATGCGCATTCCTTTATGTACTATTTAGCGAATGATTTGGCCGTATCAAAGAAATATTAAATGCTAACTGTAATCGCAGCTCAGTGTACGTCAGGCTAACAGCACTGTTTGACATTAGCGCGTCACTCACTCGGCTTCTTCATCCATCAGGATCGGTGGATCAGCTCAAACTCGGGATTTTACACAAATGATGATAATTCACTGTTAAAGGAAGACATCGGACAAACCCGAACACAAGCAGCTGATTTTACATTTTAAAGCACAACCGTTTTTTTTTAAAGCAACACTATGTAACTTTTCAACCTTCATAATATATTTCCAAGATCCTTGTGATGGTACATCGACTTACAATAGGTTGAATGACACGTCTGCCATAGCCTGACAGGGTCTGTATCGCTTTTACTGGCACTATGTAACTTCGGGGTTCGGGTAGTAACCAGAGCACAAAAAGAACTACAAAATTCGACTGCTTTACGGCATACGTCACTTCCCCCACCACTTCGTCAAATTTGGAGGTGAGAGGCCAACCAGCGTTTGTTTTCGGCTTTCGTGCGTATGTTTTTGTCATGGGGGTTGTTTACACCTGGCCACTTCATGCATTTTCTCAGATCGGATAGCTATCCGATCGTGAAAAGTCCAGGTTTAAATGCCCTCCGAAACGCATTTGAGACGGATTTGAATCCGATCCCTCAAACCACTTCAGGAGGAGATCTGAGACGCATTCCAGACGAAACTGGACAAGTGTAAATGCATATGGTTGTTGAAAACACATATGTAAATTGTACTCCTCCCAAAAATGCTAAAAAAAAAATAAAAATAAAAAAAAAACGTGTGAGAGCGTTGTATAGGCTATATGTTATATCCAGATATGATGACGCGCTGGAACACGCATCACCGCAGATGAGCAACTGCATCAAGGCAACGTGCAAACTATCGCAAATCAAAGTGAAAGTAAGTCGCAGACGCTTAACACACAATCTTCATCATTAAAAGTAAAGAAACGAAATGATCTTACCAGGGCTGTTACTGCTCTCTCTTATTGCGGTCTTTGATTTAGAAATTTTAGCTGATGATCTATAAAATGCAGCTCATATCTGTTGCTTTCGGTGACGTGCACTCCATTAAATCTGCATATAGTGCGGGAATTGAAGATCGAATTTAAATCCGTTTCGCAAAAATACATTTATGTGACCAGGTGTAAATGGAATCGTTTTGATAAATCAGATAGCTATGCCTCACGAATTAGTTTGCCAGCTGAACTCAGGTGTTGTGAGGTGTATTTATCACGTAGTCCTGAGGGATATCAGACGACGCTGTTGATTCCTGCGATTATCATGAGAACAGCTTTCAATATCTCACATAATTATCATAAATAAGCCTAACGTAGAGGTTGTAAATAGTGTAAACGAGCACAATCTGCAAACTATTATGATAAATTGCAATAATCATGTCTAATGACATCATAACGGCCAATGTTATGAAATAATGCGACGTACATTTAACTTAATTGATGTTATCTGGCATTTTGTAATGTTTCCATTCCAATAAAAACAACACAAATTAAATTATACAGTAGGCCTAGACTATAGACTATTTACTTGTGATTTAGCTGCAATCATGTAAAAACGTTATAATATAATATATTTACGACAGTGCAAGTATTCCACAGCGACTCTAGGGGTCACTGTTTGACAAAAACACAATTTCTACTTAGTGTGGCTTTAACGAGCAATGCTTGTATTTTTTGGCACAAAGTGCAAATAAACTGTTTTAATGGCAAACTAATTTTTCCTTGTTGCTTACCAGTTAATAAAACATGAAGGCCGATACTGGTTCTGTATGGTTCAGTTTTTAAAGGCTTCTAATAAGCTGTTTTAACTTTTCAGCTCTGCAGGGTTATTAATAAAAAAAATAAAATAAAAAAAATGGCCAGGGCTTGTGTTATTTGGTCTCCTATTATTGTCTTATTTGCCACGCGTGGTTTTGCTTTAAAATCAAATCAAACACTTACTGAAATACAGACTGAGTCTTACTGAAATACAGTGAATTATCATCATTTGAGTAAAATCCCGAGTATGTTTTTATTCACAGATCCTAATGGAAAAATGAAGAACCATAAATGAATGCTGTAAAGTTACGGAGCCGTGCGTGACATGCGGAGATACAGTCTTCTATCAGCCTATAGGCTCTCTCTCCATGCAGTGCTGGTAGTGTAACGCAGACGTCATGCTCATTATCTGATGGGGAAATTAATAAATATAATAAGGCTAAATCTCAAACATTGTATCATTTATATCAGCAACATATTTCTTTATATCTCCCAGCCCTAAAACTGCTCAGTATTAAACATGACCTATAAAACGATGTGAATTGTGACGATCAGCGTATGAGGATGATGAGGATGATGAGGATGATGAGGATGGACAGAGTTACACCTCTACTCTTCTCAGAGGACATCCGGGGACTTTAATGACCACAGAGAGTCAGGACCTCGGTTTAACGTCTCACACGAAGGACGGACAGGTCATCTATCCATCTATCTGTGCTCTTCTAGTTAAACATTAGTTATAGAGCTGCACGATTACTCAGAATGTTGTTATTGAGAGGAAAGTGAGCAGCACAGATTTACATATTCATCTAAATGTATATTAACAGTATATCACTGAACAGGTATTTCAAATGTCTTGTTAACCCCAAACACTGATCCTACTGGGACGTCCAGCATACACACACACACACACACACACACACACACACACACACACACACACACACACACACACACACACACACACACACACACACACACACACACACACACACACACACACACAGAGAGAGAGAGAGACACAGACACAGACACACACACACACACACACACAGAGAGAGACACAGAGACAGACACAGAGACAGACACACACACACACACACACACACACACACACACAGAGACAGACAGACAGACACACACACACACACACACACACACAGAGAGAGAGAGAGACACAGACACAGACACACACACACACACACACACACACACACACACAGAGAGAGACACAGAGACAGACACAGAGACAGACACACACACACACACACACACACACACACACACACACACACAGAGACAGACAGACAGACACACACACACACACACACACACACACACACACACACACACACACACACACACACACACACACACACACACACACACACACACACACACACACACACACACACACACACACACACACACACAGAGACACACACACACACACACACACACACACAGAGAGAGAGAGACACAGAGACAGACACACACACACACACACACACACACACACAGAGACACAGAGACAGACAGACACACACACACACACACACACAGAGACACAGAGACAGACACACACACACACACACACACACAGAGACACAGAGACAGACACACACACACACACACACACAGAGACACAGAGACAGACACACACACACACACACACACACACACACACACAGAGACACAGAGACAGACACACACACACACACACACACACACACACACACACACACACACACAGAGACACAGAGACAGACAGACACACACACACACACACAGAGACACAGAGACAGACACACACACACACACACACACACACAGAGACACAGAGACAGACACACACACACACACACACACACACACACACACACAGAGACACAGAGACAGACACACACACACACACACACACACACACACACACACAGAGACACAGAGACACAGAGACACAGACACACACACACAGAGAGAGACACAGACACACACACACACACACACACACACACACACACACACAGAGACACAGAGACACAGACACACACACACACACACACACACACAGAGACACAGAGACACACACACACACACACACACACACACAGAGACACAGAGACACACACACACACACACACACACACACACACACACACACACACACACACACACACACACATCAGGTCTAAACACATGATTAAAGCTCTTAATCATCATTCTGTCATTTACTCGTTCTTTTGTCGAACACTAAAGGAGTGTCTCAGTGTGTGTTTATGCGATGAATTAAAATGATGTCCAGTGATGTTAGTCGTCGAGGTTTATAACGCCATGCAGGTCAATAATGACAGACATCTTCTGACTCGAATCAAACCCAACATGATCGCAGTGTTTACCGGCGAGTGTGTGAGTGTGTGTTCGCAGGAACGAGAGACTGAGATCTCTAAAGCGGACGCTCGCTTCACTAAAGCACAATTACACAGGAAAATGGAATAAATTATGCAAAACAGGCTTTAACTCCCATTAATGCTGCTGTTTATTGGCCAGGCAGGAGCGCAGACGCCGTCCTGTGAGTCTGACGGTCAGGAGGACACCAATGTCAGCTTTACACAGAGATACATAATCTGACTTTTACACAAGCTTTACCCGAGAAACGCAGAGTTACACAGATCGCTTGACAGGTTTCACTTTATTTTACAGTAAATGTACAGTGTATTTACCTGAGAACGTACTGGGTAATATTTCCCTAACTGGGGTCAGCCCTATGTTCCCACAGCCCTATGTTCCCACAGTCCTATGTTCTCTCCTTTAAAGGGATAGTTCACTTTGAAATAAAATGTTGGTATGTTTTAGCTTACCTCAAGGGCATCCAAGATGTAGGTGTCTTTTTTTCCGCAGTAGTTTCAATTTTGATATTTTTAGGTCAAACCGTTCTTGTCTGTCAGTCATATAATGCAGGTCGATGGTCACTGTCTCACAGAGCATGCACAGAGAAGTCCAAATTAAACAATTCCCCATCGTAAGTACACATTGATGGCCTAAGACACGAAACGAGCGGTTTGTGTGAGAAAACGAACAGTATATCGTTTTTACCTCTTATACACAGCCATGTCCGAGTGATCTGATCTGACGTGTACGCAGACTGGTGCATAGATATATACACTAGATGTCGCATTGGCTACAGTTTCGCAGTAGCCAATGCGACATCTAGTGTATATATCTATACCCGCCCGCGCTCTCAGATCATTTGGACGTGGCTGTGTTCAAGAGGTAAAAACGATATAAATACTGTTCGTTTTCTCACACAAACCGCTCGTTTCGTGTCTTAGGCCATCAATGTGTACTTACGATGGGGAATTGTTTAATTTGGACGATGGGGGATTGTTTTAATTTGGACTCTGTGCATGCTCTTTGAGACAGTGACCATAGACCTGCATTATATGACTGACAGACAAGAACGGTTTGACCTAAAAATATCAAAATTGAAACTACTGTGGAAAAAAAGACACCTACATCTTGGATGCTCTTGAGGTAAGCTAAAACATACCAACATTTAATTTCAAAGTGAACTATCCCTTTAACTATGTCCCCTATGAAGGGTAGGTTTTAGTGCTTGTGCTGGTACAGGGATAGCCCAATTACATCCCAGACAAGTCTCCCTCCTGTGAGGGGTAGGGTTAGGTATGTTACGGTTAGGGCTGTGGGAACATAAGGCTGTGGGAACATAAGGCTGTGGGAACATAGGGCTGTGGGAACATAGGGCTGTGGGAATATAGGGCTGTGGGAACACAGACATGCTCACAGGTAACTAGACGCGTTAAGGTTATGTTCAGGGTTAGTTATTATGGCAACACTTTATTTTACAGTGTCCTTGTTACACGTTACCATAGTAATAACAGAAAATTATGCATAATTAACCCTTAACAAAACCCTAATCCTAACCTAACTCTATAGTAAGTACATGTAGTTGCTTAATATTACTCAGTACTTAAATATATAATTACACTGTAACAATGACACCTT
>NC_138729.1:53455383-53482883 GCF_965113295.1 Leuciscus leuciscus
TATTTATTTACTTAAGTAAATTACTATTTATAAAACAATAAATAAATAAATAAATAAAGCATTTTCACTAACTCAGATGGAGATGGACTGAAAACATAAGGGAAATAAACAACAACGACTAGTTAATTTTAATTAGTTTGTTAAAAATAGCATCAGTTCTTCACTGATATCAGAGTATGATTATGAGGATATAGGTATGAGCTGTTGAACATGTACATGAGGGACTAATGCCACTCATCCAGCAGAATCTCAGCGTCTCAGAGTCGGCCAGCGATGACCAGCTCAGCTAATCGATGCGGCTGAATATGATGGACTGAATATGATGGACTGAATATGATGGACTGAATATGATGGACTGAGGGATATTAACTCTGCTGACAGGTAATATTGATTAATATCCATCAGGCGTCTCCTGCGTTATTCATTCCTTCAGCTCCAGCGCACAGAACGTTCACAGAGACCAGGACAAACGGCAGATTCCACTGGAACATCGTGGAGTATCGGTGCACATCATCACTGTGTTAGAAACACAAACTCTGCAGAACTGCAGCCGTCGTCACAGAACGACACGTGTGCTCGACGTCACAGAACGACACAGAACGACACGTGTGCTCGACGTCACAGAACGACACAGAACGACACAGAACGACACGTGTGCTCGACGTCACAGAACGACACGTGTGCTCGACGTCACAGAACGACACAGAACGACACGTGCGCTCGACGTCACAGAACGACACAGAACGACACGTGCGCTCGACGTCACAGAACGACACAGAACGACACGTGTGCTCGACGTCACAGAACGACACAGAACGACACGTGTGCTCGACGTCACAGAACGACACAGAACGACACAGAACGACACGTGTGCTCGACGTCACAGAACGACACAGAACGACACAGAACGACACGTGTGCTCGACGTCACAGAACGTCACAGAACGACACAGAACGACGTGTGCTCGACGTCACAGAACGACAGAACGACACGTGTGCTCGACGTCACAGAACGACACGTGTGCTCGACGTCACAGAACGACACAGAACGACACGTGTGCTCGACGTCACAGAACGACACAGAACGACACGTGTGCTCGACGTCACAGAACGACAGAACGACACGTGTGCTCGACGTCACAGAACGACACGTGTGCTCGACGTCACAGAACGACACAGAACGACACGTGTGCTCGACGTCACAGAACGACACAGAACGACACGTGTGCTCGACGTCACAGAACGACACGTGTGCTCGACGTCACAGAACGACACAGAACGACACAGAACGACACGTGTGCTCGACGTCACAGAACGACACGTGTGCTCGACGTCACAGAACGACACAGAACGACACAGAACGACACGTGTGCTCGACGTCACAGAACGACAGAACGACACGTGTGCTCGACGTCACAGAACGACACGTGTGCTCGACGTCACAGAACGACACAGAACGACACGTGTGCTCGACGTCACAGAACGACACAGAACGACACGTGTGCTCGACGTCACAGAACGACACAGAACGACACGTGTGCTCGACGTCACAGAACGACACAGAACGACACGTGTGCTCGACGTCACAGAACGACACAGAACGACACGTGTGCTCGACGTCACAGAACGACAGAACGACACAGAACGACACGTGTGCTCGACGTCACAGAACGACAAAGAACGACACGTGTGCTCGACGTCACAGAACGACAGAACGACACGTGTGCTCGACGTCACAGAACGACACGTGTGCTCGACGTCACAGAACGACACAGAACGACACGTGTGCTCGACGTCACAGAACGACACAGAACGACACGTGTGCTCGACGTCACAGAACGACACAGAACGACACGTGTGCTCGACGTCACAGAACGACACAGAACGACACGTGTGCTCGACGTCACAGAACGACAGAACGACACGTGTGCTCGACGTCACAGAACGACACTTGTGCTCGACGTCACAGAACGACACAGAACGACACGTGTGCTCGACGTCACAGAACGACACAGAACGACACGTGTGCTCGACGTCACAGAACGACACAGAACGACACGTGTGCTCGACGTCACAGAACGACACAGAACGACACAGAACGACACGTGTGCTCGACGTCACAGAACGACACAGAACGACACGTGTGCTCGACGTCACAGAATGACACAGAACGACACGTGTGCTCGACGTCACAGAACGACACAGAACGACACGTGTGCTCGACGTCACAGAATGACACAGAACGACACGTGTGCTCGACGTCACAGAACGACACAGAACGACACGTGTGCTCGACGTCACAGAACGACACAGAACGACACGTGTGCTCGACGTCACAGAACGACACGTGTGCTCGACGTCACAGAACGACACAGAACGACACGTGTGCTCGACGTCACAGAACGACACAGAACGACACAGAACGACACGTGTGCTCGACGTCACAGAACGGCACGTGTGCTCGACGTCACAGAACGACACAGAACGACACGTGTGCTCGACGTCACAGAACGACACGTGTGCTCGACGTCACAGAACGACACGTGTGCTCGACGTCACAGAACGACACGTGTGCTCGACGTCACAGAACGACACAGAACGACACGTGTGCTCGACGTCACAGAACGACACAGAACGACACGTGTGCTCGACGTCACAGAACGACACAGAACGACACGTGTGCTCGACGTCACAGAACGACACAGAACGACACGTGTGCTCGACGTCACAGAACGACACAGAACGACACAGAACGACACGTGTGCTCGACGTCACAGAACGACACAGAACGACACGTGTGCTCGACGTCACAGAACGACACAGAACGACACGTGTGCTCGACGTCACAGAACGACACAGAACGACACGTGTGCTCGACGTCACAGAACGACACAGAACGACACAGAACGACACGTGTGCTCGACGTCACAGAACGACACAGAACGACACGTGTGCTCGACGTCACAGAACGACACAGAACGACACGTGTGCTCGACGTCACAGAACGACACGTGTGCTCGACGTCACAGAACGACACAGAACGACACAGAACGACACGTGTGCTCGACGTCACAGAATGACACAGAACGACACGTGTGCTCGACGTCACAGAACGACACAGAACGACACGTGTGCTCGACGTCACAGAACGACACGTGTGCTCGACGTCACAGAACGACACAGAACGACACGTGTGCTCGACGTCACAGAACGACACGTGTGCTCGACGTCACAGAACGACACGTGTGCTCGACGTCACAGAACGACACAGAACGACACGTGTGCTCGACGTCACAGAACGACACGTGTGCTCGACGTCACAGAACGACACAGAACGACACGTGTGCTCGACGTCACAGAACGACACAGAACGACACGTGTGCTCGACGTCACAGAACGACACAGAACGACACGTGTGCTCGACGTCACAGAACGACACAGAACGACACGTGTGCTCGACGTCACAGAACGACACAGAACGACACGTGTGCTCGACGTCACAGAACGACACGTGTGCTCGACGTCACAGAACGACACGTGTGCTCGACGTCACTGTGAGATCAACAATTCCTGTTTTTATGGAATATTACAGTGTTTATTCTGAATGGTTTACAGGTGCACATCATTATTGTATTAATAATGTTGAATGAGAATAAGTTCCTCTTGCAGTATCTCTTCTCTTCTCTGATGATGTGGACACTCAAATGAGATCAGCCAATAGCAAACCACAACCATCCAATCATCCAATCAATTCCCCACAGACACAATCAAGCCCCGCCCACATTTGTTCTTGTTCCAGAAGCGTATTACTCGGATATACGACACAATAGAGGAGAAAAGATGTTGCATATGAGGTAAATCTCTCTTGTTTTAAGAAGACACTGTAACAGGAAAACGGCAACAATGAACAGATTCAGCTCACGTTTGGGAAATCACTATCAGCATCAGAGACCCAGCCTGGAAATCCAGACCCACATCTGAAAGATTAAAGCTCTGGCGTCGACTAATGAAGCTCGTCCAGCTCGAGGGGCGGCACCAAGCACGCGTTTGAGAATCTCACTCACGCAATTGGATAACACTACGACCAATCACAGCAAGCCCCATACGCTCAGCTACCAGCGGAGATAACTAGATCAGACTCTTGCCGTATCCGGTCGGCTAAACAGCAGAAACGCTCTTCTTGCAAAGGAAGGATTCGAGCGGCATCTTCTGTTCCTCGTTTAGAGAAAAAGCCAAGTCTTACTCGCTCACTGTAGCGCCAAAGCCGTTTCAGACAACTGGTGTTCATCCAGAGCCATCTTACAATGTTTACTAATTACTTCGTCACAGCGCTGTCGTCATCTCACCTCTGGCCCGCCTATATCAGAGAACCCGCTGTGATTGGTGCAGCTCGGATACAAGCGCATATTTAATGAGCATCATTACTGGACCCCAGAGTAACTCACTGAGCAAACTCAACTTGTGTCTCGCGAGAACTCTGAGGGTATCAGAGATCAGCGTCTGAGAGATTCCCTGTTCACTGCAGTTAGAAAGAGTCAAACGCACTTGAAGAGCACATGATCACACACACACACACACTCATGATTCATGATGCCAGCAGAGGAACTGAAGGAACGAGTGAATATATGCAAACAGAGCGATAAACTCTTTCTTTGAAGCTCTGCTCCAGGAACCAAAAGCCTTCAAAAGTGTTATCATCTCACACACACACACACACACACACACACACACACACACACACACACACACACACACACACACACACACACACACACACACACACACACACACACTTCTGCGTTCAGAAACTCGTCACTCGTTCTGTTCTGTTCTCCAAACCTTGCCATGACACATTGATTTTTCAAGTCCAGAAGAACACAACACATCTCTAATTTAATAATAAGACATTGAAACATGACAAATTGTGCCACATAATTTTCATCCAGGCTGTCATACAAATACATTCTGAACATGCAAAAACAAGAGAGAAGAGTTTTTGCATAGTAAAATAAAATCTGAAGCTTTTTAAAAAAAAAAATTTTGCCCAATAATTTAGTCAGATAAACCAAGTTCAGGGTTTTGTTCTTCCCTCATACATAAAATATTTCAAATATATATTTTCCTCATATTTTGATGGTTTAATCGGACTTGTAGGGTCATTAGGTCCATCCAGGACGTCAAGATAAAGAACAATTACAACATCAGAACAAGATTCACACACAGATCCTGTTCTTTACTCTTCACACACAGTGTGTGTTTCTCTTATAAGACTTCTAAAGATCATGAATGTGGAAGAATAAACTCTTGTGTTCAGAGCAGATGCACTGATAGATTCATCGACCGGCCTCAATCAATACACACACACACACACACACACACACACACACACACACACACACACACACACACACACACACACACAGCTGAACAAACCCTGCAGCTCCAGTGAGAGTCGAACACACACACATTCCAGACACCAGGAGGACACAATGAAAACACGGATTCCTTTAAGACCTGAAGAAACCGCAGTGAGGAATTCTCTCAATCCCTGAATAAATCCGCACATTCCCGGCGATCAATAGCAGCGCTGTGTATTCTGCTTTCTAAGGGGATCTGGGTAGATTCGTAATGCCTTTAAGCCTTTCCTTCCTCAACATGACTATCACACACTCCGCTCATATCTCCATTCAGGGAAACACACTGCCGGGGATTTGGACACTGTCGAGGAAAAGCACAATCTTATTTCTTTCTGAATCCTGAGCTCAGAAGAAAAGCTGTGCTTTAGAGATCACGATGTTCAGCATCTGTATTAATACTGACACACACTCCGTCTACATGTGTGTGTGTGTGTGTGTGTGTGTGTGTGTGTGTGTGTGTGTGTGTGTGCGTGTGTGTGTGTGTGTGTGTGTGTGTGTGTGTGTGTGTGTGTGTGTGTGTGTGTGTGTGTGTGTGAGAACGGAAGAGGCATTATCAGCACAATATCACAGCGACCAACTCCTGCAACATTCACATTTCAATTCACATTTGTTTGTGTTTTTCACAATACACATCGTTTTAAAGCAGCTTTACAGAAATACATGAGTCCATATTACAGTTTACAGTAAACTGATATCAGAAGAGACTGTCTGAGTTATGTATTTCAGAAATGTACATATACAAATCACAGTTAGCTAAAAATGTATTAATTTAAACATTGTAATAATTTAAGGCAAATAACACGTGCTTAATCTAAAGATTTACATTTTTATATTAATCAGGCTATTCTGAAACTGATAGAAGATTCCCAACTTACGCCAACAGCAATGAACATTTAACTTCAGCACTTCTGTCTATTACATATCGACCAATCAGA
Organism: Leuciscus leuciscus; assembly: GCF_965113295.1. Classification (NCBI taxonomy): domain Eukaryota; kingdom Metazoa; phylum Chordata; class Actinopteri; order Cypriniformes; family Leuciscidae; genus Leuciscus; species Leuciscus leuciscus. The sequence continues at coordinate 53,461,735 of NC_138729.1, forward strand.
GCACGTTTACAGATGAGTTCATAAGAGTTCATCGCAACAGTTCACTCACAGGAGTTCACTCACAGCTCTTCACCGCAACACGCCAAAATAAAAGTCAAGAAAACTAACAGCAGAAACACACAGCTCTTCCCCGCAACACGCCAAAATAAAAGTCCAGAAAACTAACAGCAGAAACACACAAAAACCCACAGCTCTTCACCGCAACACGCCAAAATAAAAGTCCAGAAAACTAACAGCTGATAAACACACAAACTCACAACTCTTCACCGCAACACGCCAAAATAAAAGTCCAGAAAACTAACAGCTGATAAACACACAAACTCACAGCTCTTCACCGCAACACACCAAAATAAAAGTCCAGAAAATTATCAGCAGAAACACACACACTCACAGCTCTTCACCGCAACACGCCAAAATAAAAGTCCAGAAAATTATCAGCAGAAACACACAGAAACTCACAGCTCTTCACCGCAACACACCAAAATAAAAGTTCATTAAACTATCAGCAGAAACACACACACACACACACACACACACACACACACACACACACACACACACACACACACACAGCTCTTCACCGCCACACGCCAAAATAAAAGTCCAGAAAACTATCAGCAGAAACACATAGAAACTCACAGCTCTTCACCGCAACACACCAAAATAAAAGTTAATTAAACTGTCAGCAGAAACACACACACACACAGCTCTTCACCGCAACACGCCAAAATAAAAGTCCAGAAAACTATCAGCAGAAACACACACACAATCACAGCTCTTCACCGCAACACACCAAAATAAAAGTTAATTAAACTGTCAGCAGAAACACACACACACTCACAGCTCTTCACCGCAACACGCCAAAATAAAAGTTAATTAAACTGTCAGCAGAAACACACACACACTCACAGCTCTTCACCGCAACACGGCAAAATAAAAGTTAATTAAACTGTCAGCAGAAAAACACACACACTCACAGCTCTTCACCGCAACACGCCAAAATAAAAGTTAATTAAACTGTCAGCAGAAAAACACACAAACTCACAGCTCTTCACCGCAACACGCCAAAATAAAAGTCCAGAAAACTTACAGCTGATAAACACACAAACTCACAGCTTTTCACCGCAACACACCAAAATAAAAGTCCAGAAAATGATCAGCAGAAACACACACACTCACAGCTCTTCACCGCAACACGCCAAAATAAAAGTCCAGAAAACTAACAGCTGATAAACACACAAACTCACAGCTCTTCACCGCAACACACCAAAATAAAAGTCCAGAAAATTATCAGCAGAAACACACACACTCACAGCTCTTCACCGCAACACACCAAAATAAAAGTCCAGAAAACTATCAGCAGAAACACACACACACAGCTCTTCACCGCAACAAACCAAAATAAAAGTCCAGAAAATTATCAGCAGAAACACACACACACAGCTCTTCACCGCAACAAACCAAAATAAAAGTCCAGAAAATGATCAGCAGAAACACACACTCACAGCTCTTCACCGCAACACGCCAAAATAAAAGTCCAGATAACTATCAGCAGAAACAAACACAAAGTCACAGCTCTTCACCGCAACACGCCAAAATAAAAGTCCAGAAAACTATCAGCAGAAACACACAGAAACTCACAGCTCTTCACCGCAACACACCAAAATAAAAGTTAATTAAACTATCAGCAGAAACACACACACACACACACACACACACTCACAGCTCTTCACCGCAACACACCAAAATAAAAGTCCAGAAAACTATCAGCAGAAACACACACACACACTCACAGCTCTTCACCGCAACACACCAAAATAAAAGTTAATTAAACTGTCAGCAGAAACACACACACACACTCACAGCTCTTCACCGCAACACGCCAAAATAAAAGTTCATTAAACTATCAGCAGAAACACACAGAAACTCACAGCTCTTCACCGCAGCACACCAAAATAAAAGCTCAGAAAACTATCAGCAGAAACACACTCACAGCTCTTCACTGCAACACGCCAAAATAAAAGTCGAGAAAACTATCAGCAGAAACACACACACACACACTCACAGCTCTTCACCGCAACACACCAAAATAAAAGTCCAGAAAACTATCAGCAGAAACACACAGAAACTCACAGCTCTTCACCGCAACACGCCAAAATAAAAGTCCAGAAAACTATCAGCAGAAACACACACACACACACTCACAGCTCTTCACCGCAACACACCAAAATAAAAGTCCAGAAAACTATCAGCAGAAACACACAGAAACTCACAGCTCTTCACCGCAACACACCAAAATAAAAGTTAATTAAACTATCAGCAGAAACACACACACTCACAGCTCTTCACTGCAACACACCAAAATAAAAGTTAATTAAACTATCAGCAGAAACACACACACACTCACAGCTCTTCACCGCAACACGCCAAAATAAAAGCTCAGAAAACTATCAGCAGAAACACACACACACTCACAGCTCTTCACCGCAACACACCAAAATAAAAGTCCAGAAAACTATCAGCAGAAACACACAGAAACTCACAGCTCTTCACCGCAACACACCAAAATAAAAGCTCAGAAAACTATCAGCAGAAACACACACACACTCACAGCTCTTCACTGCAACACGCCAAAATAAAAGTCCAGAAAACTATCAGCAGAAACACACAGAAACTCACAGCTCTTCACCGCAACACACCAAAATAAAAGCTCAGAAAACTATCAGCAGAAACACACTCACAGCTCTTCACTGCAACACGCCAAAATAAAAGTCCAGAAAACTATCAGCAGAAACACACACACACTCACAGCTCTTCACCGCAACACACCAAAATAAAAGTCCAGAAAACTATCAGCAGAAACACACACACACTCACAGCTCTTCACCGCAACACACCAAAATAAAAGTTCAGAAAACTATCAGCAGAAACACACAGAAACTCACAGCTCTTCACCGCAACACGCCAAAATAAAAGTTAATTAAACTATCAGCAGAAACACACACAAACTCACAGCTCTTCACCGCAACACACCAAAATAAAACTAAAAGTCCAGAAAACTATCAGCAGAAACACACACACACTCACAGCTCTTCACCGCAACACGGCAAAATAAAAGTTCATTAAACTATCAGCAGAAACACACACACACTCACAGCTCTTCACCGCAACACGCCAAAATAAAAGTTCATTAAACTATCAGCAGAAACACACACAAACTCACAGCTCTTCACCGCAACACGCCAAAATAAAAGCTCAGAAAACTATCAGCAGAAACACACACACACTCACAGCTCTTCACCGCAACACGCCAAAATAAAAGTTAATTAAACTATCAGCAGAAACACACACACACTCACAGCTCTTCACCGCAACACACCAAAATAAAAGTTCATTAAACTATCAGCAGAAACACACACAAACTCACAGCTCTTCACCGCAACACACCAAAATAAAAGTTCATTAAACTATCAGCAGAAACACACACACACTCACAGCTCTTCACCGCAACACGCCAAAATAAAAGTTCATTAAACTATCAGCAGAAACACACACACTCACAGCTCTTCACCGCAACACACCAAAATAAAAGTTCATTAAACTATCAGCAGAAACACACACAAACTCACAGCTCTTCACCGCAACACACAAAATAAAAGCTCAGAAAACTATCAGCAGAAACACACACACACTCACAGCTCTTCACTGCAACACACCAAAATAAAAGTTCATTAAACTATCAGCAGAAACACACACACACACACACAAGCTCTTCACTGCGTTTTGGTAACGCCAAACATTACCAAAAGTTCATGTTTGAATGCCTTCTGTTTGTGATGCATTCAAAACGGGGTGGTGGTGGCGCAATGGATAAGACACATGCCTTTGGTGTGAGAGACCTGGGTTCAAATCCACTGTGAGACACCAATGTGTCCCTGAGCAAGACACTTAACCCCTAGTTGCTCCAGAGGCGTGCGACCTCTGACATATATAGCAATTGTAAGTCGCTTTGGATAAAAGCATGAATAAATGTAAATGTAAATGTAAATGATGCAAAAGACTATGCGCGCTAACCATTACCATAGTAAACATAGTAAACGCTTGAAGATACGCATAGTAAAAAAACAGTGAGCGCTTGAAGAAATCCGACCAATCATAAAGGCTATCACAGTCATGTTTTTATTTTATCTGTCAGTAGCCTACGTCTCGTCTCTTTATACCGGACTATCATAAAATAAAGCAGCTTTTTTTTCGGGAGCTTCCTCTGTTTCTCTGACTGAAAATATCTGTATGGGAGCCGAGAGAGTGCTAAAGCTCCTCATGTCGTATTTTGGTGTAGAAATTATCATTCTTTCTAAATGTGATGTAAATATGTCCTGTAACTACCAGATAAACAGTAACAGACGCGACTGAAGTAGTAAGTGTGTCCTCTTTCTTTTGTGAAATAGACTTAACGTTAACAGTAATTTATTCCTGAGTGACTAATGTGCAATTTTGACATAAATTAATTCATTATGATCAATGTATCACTTTTTATTGTAAACCTGTGGTAAAACATCGATGCTTGGGTTTTAAATATTCAAGTAAATAACAAAAATGCCAGCAAACGGCCGCTTTTATCATGTTTGTTTTCAACGCTGTTTCCAGTGATTTCTGATTAGTTTTCTGATAAAACTTCCATTTGTTGGTGAAATGATGGGTTAGTGTGACGTTGTTCCAGAGAGGCGTGTTACGGGCGTGTTTTAGTGAAGCGCTGTGGAGCTTCTGGCCCGACAGTGGAAACGCAGGCCTGGTGCTATTAGCCCGAGGCTATCAGCCCGGCACGGCCCGTTTAAAGCCCTGGCTCGCACTGACCCGACAGTGGAAACGCGGCTAATGAGCTCGGAAATCACAACGAACTTATTCTGCCTAAATAAAGTAATGAATACTGTATTTATAACTAGCATATCTGTAGTTCCAGTCCCTGCATTGTAAAACGTAAGTTAGGCACGAAGTATCAAACATAGCCTGTGCATAAAAGTAAGCTTTTCTTTTACACGTGTGTGAAATCCAAGTGTGCGTTGCTGACTTCGTTTAGCCGCAGCATTAACGAGTCACATAATGTATTTAGTGCATCACTAAGTAGTAGATTTTAGAAGGCAGGCAGCAAATGATGATTGAAAATGGTTTGTTGTAGCTTGATGGAATAGATGGATAGAATTAAAAGAGTGCAGGTAAAGGGATAAGCAAGTTGACATTGTTATTATAAGGTAGCTTATAACATTGACATTTGGCAGACGCTTTTATCAAAAGCGACTTACACTGCATTTCAAGGTACACACACACACAAGGAGTGACCTTTGACCTTTATCTTGTTTAATAATAATACAAATGATGATGATAATAATAATATCATCATCATTGATTTTTTAAAATGATTACTGTCAATATTAATAATAATAGTTGATTTTTTTTGTTCAAAGGACTTTAAGTTTCATATCTTAAGTTTGTATTTTAATATACATTATATTTATCAGAACTTTAATATTTTCTGTTCTGTTGTGACAATAAAACAAACAAGTTTATTTTTAAACTGCATTAGCCAAAATAAAAGTCCAGAAAACTATCAGAAGAAACACACACACTCACAGCTCTTCACCGCAACACACCAAAATAAAACTCTAGAAAACTATCAGCAGAAACACACACACACTCACAGCTCTTCACCGCAACACACCAAAATAAAACTCTAGAAAACTATCAGCAGAAACACACACACACTCACAGCTCTTCACCGCAACACGCCAAAATAAAACTCTAGAAAACTATCAGCAGAAACACACACACACTCACAGCTCTTCACCGCAACACACCAAAATAAAACTCTAGAAAACTATCAGCAGAAACACACACACACTCACAGCTCTTCACCGCAACACACCAAAATAAAACTCTAGAAAACTATCAGCAGAAACACACACACACTCACAGCTCTTCACCGCAACACGCCAAAATAAAAGTTCAGAAAACTATCAGCAGAAACACACACACTCACAGCTCTTCACCGCAACACACCAAAATAAAACTCTAGAAAACTATCAGCAGAAACACACACACACTCACAGCTCTTCACCGCAACACACCAAAATAAAACTCTAGAAAACTATCAGCAGAAACACACACACACTCACAGCTCTTCACCGCAACACGCCAAAATAAAAGTTCAGAAAACTATCAGCAGAAACACACACACACACAGCTCTTCACCGCAACACGCCAAAATAAAACTCTAGAAAACTATCAGCAGAAACACACACACACACACACACTCACAGCTCTTCACCGCAACACACCAAAATAAAACTCTAGAAAACTATCAGCAGAAACACACACACACACACACACACACACACTCACAGCTCTTCACCGCAACACACCAAAATAAAACTCTAGAAAACTATCAGCAGAAACACACACAGACTCACAGCTCTTCACTGCAACACGCCAAAATAAAAGTTCATTAAACTAACAGTATAACCACACACACACACTCACAGCTCTTCACCGCAACACACCAAAATAAAAGTTCATTAAACTATCAGCAGAAACACACACACACACACAGCTCTTCACCGCAACACGCCAATATAAAACTCTAGAAAACTATCAGCAGAAACACACACACACACACACAGCTCTTATAATAATAATAATAATAATAATTCATTACATTTATATAGCGCTTTTCTCGGCACTCAAAGCGCTTTACATAGAAGGGGGGAATCTCCTCAAACACCACCAATGTGCAGCATCCACTTGGATGATGCGACGGCAGCCATATTGCGCCAGAACGCCCACCACACACCAGCTTACTGGTGGAGAGGAGACAGTGATGAAGCCAATCAGTATATGAGGATGATTAGGAGGCCATGATCGACAGAGGCCACTGGGCAAATTTGGCCAGGATGCCGGGGTTACACCTCTACTCTTTCGAAAGACATCCTGAGATTTTTAATGACCACAGAGAGTCAGGACCTCGGTTTTACGTCTCATCCGAAGGACGGTGCTCTTTTGGCAGTATAGTGTCCCCATCACTATATTGGGGCGTTAGGACCCACACAGACCACAGGGTGAGCGCCCCCTGCTGGCCTCACTAACACCTCTTCCAGTGTTATCAGCAGAAACACACACACACACTCACAGCTCTTTACCGCAACACGCCAAAATAAAACTCTAGAAAACTATCAGCAGAAACACACACACACTCACAGCTCTTCACCGCAACACGCCAAAATAAAACTCTAGAAAACTATCAGCAGAAACACACACACACTCACAGCTCTTCACCGCAACACGCCAAAATAAAAGTCCAGAAAACTATCAGCAGAAACACACACACACACACTCACAGCTCTTCACCGCAACACGCCAAAATAAAACTCTAGAAAACTATCAGCAGAAACACACACACACTCACAGCTCTTCACCGCAACACGCCAAAATAAAAGTCCAGAAAACTATCAGCAGAAACACACACACACACACACAGCTCTTCACCGCAACACACCAAAATAAAACTCTAGAAAACTATCAGCAGAAACACACACACACACACACACAGCTCTTCACCGCAACACGCCAAAATAAAAGTCCAGAAAACTATCAGCAGAAACACACACACACTCACAGCTCTTCACCGCAACACACCAAAATAAAAGTCCAGAAAACTATCAGCAGAAACACACACACAATCACAGCTCTTCACCGCAACACGCCAAAATAAAAGTCCAGAAAACTATCAGCAGAAAAACACACACACACTCACAGCTCTTCACTGCAACACACCAAAATAAAACTCTAGAAAACTATCAGTAGAAACACACACACACACACAGCTCTTCACCGCAACACACCAAAATAAAAGTCCAGAAAACTATCAGCAGAAACACACACACACTCACAGCTCTTCACCGCAACACACCAAAATAAAAGTCCAGAAAACTATCAGCAGAAACACACACACTCACAGCTCTTCACCGCAACACGCCAAAATAAAAGTCCAGAAAACTATCAGCAGAAACACACACACACTCACAGCCCTTCACTGCAACACGCCAAAATAAAAGTCCAGAAAACTATCAGCAGAAACACACACACACTCACAGCTCTTCACCGCAACACACCAAAATAAAAGTCCAGAAAACTATCAGCAGAAACACACACACACTCACAGCTCTTCACCGCAACACGCCAAAATAAAAGTCCAGAAAACTATCAGCAGAAACACACACACACTCACAGCTCTTCACCGCAACACACCAAAATAAAAGTCCAGAAAACTATCAGCAGAAACACACACAGCTCTTCACCGCAACACGCCAAAATAAAAGTCCAGAAACTATCAGCAGAAAAACACACACACACTCACAGCTCTTCACCGCAACACACCAAAATAAAACTCTAGAAAACTATCAGCAGAAACACACACACACACACACACTCACAGCTCTTCACCGCAACACGCCAAAATAAAAGTCCAGAAAACTATCTGCAGAAACACACACACACTCACAGCTCTTCACCGCAACACACCAAAATAAAAGTCCAGAAAACTATCAGCAGAAACACACACACACACACACACACACACACACAGCTCTTCACCGCAACACGCCAAAATAAAAGTCCAGAAAACTATCAGCAGAAACACACACACACACACTCACAGCTCTTCACCGCAACACGCCAAAATAAAAGTCCAGAAAACTATCAGCAGAAACACACACACACACAGCTCTTCACCGCAACACACCAAAATAAAAGTCCAGAAAACTATCAGCAGAAACACACACACACACAGCTCTTCACCGCAACACGCCAAAATAAAAGTCCAGAAAACTATCAGCAGAAACACACACACTCACAGCTCTTCACCGCAACACACCAAAAAAAAGCTCAGAAAACTATCAGCAGAACACACACACACACACACACACACACACACACACACTCACAGCTCTTCACCGCAACACGCCAAAATAAAAGTTCATTAAACTAACAGTATAACCACACACACACACACACACACACACACACACTCACACTAACAGCTCTTCACTGCAACATCCACAACCACACACACACACACAACACAACCACACACACACACACACACACACACACACACACACACACACACACACACACACACACACACACACACACACACTAACAGCTCTTCACTGCAACATCCACAACCACACACACACACACACACACACACACACACACACACACACACACACACACACACACACACAGCTCTTCAATGCAACAAGCCAAAATAAAAGTCCAGAAAACTATCAGCAGAAACAAACACACACACACACACACACACACACACACACACTCACAGCTCTTCACCGCAACACACCAAAATAAAAGTTCATTAAACTAACAGTATAACCACACACACACTAACAGCTCTTCACCGCAACACGCCAAAATAAAAGTTCATTAAACTAACAGTATAACCACACACACACTCACAGCTCTTCACCGCAACACGCCAAAAAAAAGCAATAAATGCTCTGTTTCAAAGAATTGTTATATTTTAATTTGGTTACATTTTAAAATATTCATTAGAAACCAAATCCAAAAAAAAAAAAAAAAAAGAAAAAAACAGGATTTAGTTAAAAATATAGCACATTCTGCTGTAACGTAACTTATATTTTCATTTGGTTTAGACTGATTAGAAAAGGATTCTAAGTTTTTTCAGAGTTTTGGAAGGATTCAGCAATTTTTCAAAAGTCTATTATGCAGCCCTTTCACAAAATAAAAATGTTCTGTTTTAAAGGAATTGTTATATTTTCATTTGGTTACATTTTAATATATCCATTAGAAACAGAATCCAGAAAAAAGAAAAAAAAAGAAAAACAGTATTTGGGGGTAAATATAACACATTCTGCTCTGCGGAGTATTTCTGTCCATCCAAAACAAACAAATCACAGTTTAGTTTGACCCTGAGCAGCAGGGGTCGTAGAGGTCAAGAGGTAGCGTGACCTGGGCTCTCATCGGCCTCGTCTCATTCCCTGAGACCTCTGACTGACACACACAATGAGCTCTTTCAGACACCGGCCCCCATATGCCGGAGCCCATAAAGGCCCAATCTGTCCCTCTATTGTCCAGCCACCCGTCCCGACAGCAGGGCCACAGTCACACACACACACACCCCTGAGGAGACGCTTGAACACACACACACCCCTGAGGAGACGCATCAACACAGTCCCACACACTCCTGAGGAGACGCATGAATCACCGGCGCAGCTGCAAACACACACACACACAACACACACACACACACACACACACACACACACACACAACACACACACACACACACACACACACACACACACACACACACTCTCGCTGATCCATGAGTTCTGATCACAGATTAACCATATGCTGCATCCACATGATGCTCTCTCGTTTCCAGACACACATCTAAACATTCTGTATCAAAGATACGTTCACTGGAGAAGCAAAACTACTTTATTTCATAAAACCGCAAAACTTTTAATTTGATTTTGTCAAAAGTACGATTTTTTATGTTTTTAAAAGAAGTCTCTTCTGTCCACCAAGGCTTCATTTATTTGATAAAAAAAAAAAAAAAAAAAAAAACCAGTAATGTTGTTAAATATTATGACAATTTAATTTTAATATCTTTTTGAACAGTAATTTATTCCTGTGATCAAAGCTGAATTTTCAGCATCATTACTCCCAACAAAAAAAATAAAAAAAATAAAAATAATTTGTATTTATTAATAATTAATAATTATATCATATTATATATAATTATAATATAATATAAATATAAATATAATCTTATCTGGATCGGTTAAATCTTACCGATCCAAAACTTTGCACTGCTAGTGTATTTTTAGTCTCCAATGCGAGTGAACCGCTGGCCCTGCATTAACCTGAAGAGAGCTGCGTTAACACATCACACAGAGAGAGAGAGAGAGAATATTAAATAATGAATATTAAACACATCCTCCCCTGCAGCTTTGCATAAGGTCAAAGGTCGCTGTGTCTGAAGGCTCGCTCTGAGACCCGCTGCATCACATGCGCTGACTTTGCTAATGAGAGTTTATTTCACCCCACAGGCTGTTGATTAAAGCCACTAATTAGTATTATTCATGTATGTGTGTGTGTGTGTGTGTGTGTGTGTGTGTGTGTGTGTGTGTGTGTGTGAGTCTGACCGATGGCCCGAGTGCATACGAGCTCATGACGTGCGTGTCCTTCATCATGAACTCTGTGATCACGATCAGACATCATGTGACGTGTGTTCTTCATACAAACAATCAAAACTCTTCCGAGTGTCGAAAAATTTTTATTTATTTTTTTCAATGAAATTAATGTACTATATTTTGGTTTTTTAGTTTTTTTTATTAAATATTTGTTTATTTTTAGGGGATTTTATGGTACTAAATTATATTTACACTGTATTTATAATCCATTTATTCACTTTTAGAGCATCGACCTGAACATTAAATGTCCAGCTTAAACTGTGGAAAATCTCGAATGCTTTAGAGCGACAGACTGAAGTTTGATCTCTTTCCAAACACGACACTTGGCAGATTATTGATGAAAGTGTTTAAAAAGTTAACTTAAAAAAAAAGTTATAGAATTTTACGTTTATTGTTATGTAAAATACTATTTAAAATTTTTATATGAAGCATATATTTTCCAAAACATGATTTACTCTAAACTGTGAGAAAATCACAGCCATAAATCTAAACAAGTTGTGTTCAAATGTGAGGTTGATATCTCCAAAGCTGATCTCTCAGTGAGATGTTGTTCGGCTGCAGTACCAAACGCTTCCACTAGAGGAAACTCTGCAGTACCAAACGCTTCCACTAGAGGAAACTCTGCAGTACCAAACGCTTCCACTAGAGGAAACTCTGCAGTACCAAACGCTTCCACTAGAGGAAACTCGTCTCTCATTCATTTCCAATGCGTCATTTCTGACCGCGAGGAGCTCAAGTGTGACTATTGTTATCAGGACCATTAAACCTGTTCCAGTCATGGCCATGATTATTGTGTGTTCACACAGAAGCCTAAGCCAAGTTTCGAACCATTCAGATAAAGAAAGAAATTCTAATAAAAAACAAATGTAAAGTTTTTCAGTAAAATGTACGGAGAGCACCAGAGGGTTGAGAACTGATCACTGAAAGGGTCTTTGAGGAACCAGAAACAGTTCTGATATTGCATGGCAGCCAGAACGCCGCTAGTGAAGTCTTACGGTAATCTTACGGTTAGCCGACGCTTCGTCACAGCTTCATATCTACTCTCATTTGACTATAAACTGACAGAAGATTATCAGAGATTACAGCGCTGCAGTGATTGAGGTCTGCCAGAGGTGCTCTTCTGTTATTTCCATATCTGTACTTAAAACAATGTAATCTTTATGTTTAAGAGCCAGCTAAAAGAGCTCAGGGCTCGACCTCAGCGCCGGCTCAATCAAATATTACAGCGTCGTGTCAAAACTCGCGGCGCGACGCCCGTCATTCTCAGATCTCTGCTGAGTTTAAAGCTGTCGGATGAAATGACGCTGAAAGCCCCTGAAGCCTCGACAGGAGAAGTTCGCCATGACACACGTGAGACAGGAACACGCGTGTTACATACATGACTCCAAACAGAAGTCTGAATCTGCAGAACAAGTGAGATCTGAGAGCAATAATGACTCAGTTTGAGTCTGTTTGAGTCATCATGTGCCACTCTTATCATGCATGTGGTGCTTTAATGTGATGATCTGTCCAACCAACCCAATCTGACCTTTCACTGCAAAGATGACATTCATTAATTAAATGTAAAAATTAATTAATTAAAAAATCATTACATTACACAAAATATTTAATTATTAGAAAGTAAAAATACATGAATGGAAATTTTTTTAAATAAATATTAGTACAAAAAAAACACATTAAAATTCATATAAAAAAAAAAATAATCTTAATTACATTAATCGGAATCTTTGAAGGAAAATGTTCCTAAAAACGTTCCTAAAGCAGGTGCACTTTAAGTGAAAGAAGCAGCGCTGGACGAAACACACGCGTCCTCTGAAAACAATCTTCATATCCTGTGCTTCTCAGGTAAACTAATCCCCTTTTCAAGAATTATGCTGCGTTCACGTCATAACTACTGTAATCTGGAAGAGACGGAAACCAGTGATGTTTCCTACAGTTAATCACCTAACCTACCTTTAATGTACACACACACAAGAGCAATTAAGACATGAAACCAGCATAAACACTCACACACACACACACACACTCAGTTGTAAAGATGTTCCTTCACTAAATGACTTGTCATCTTTCTCTTATATAGCCGTGTCACGTTGTAATTACTCTGGGCTTCCAGAAAGCTTTTTAAAGTGTCTGTGTCATGAAACGCTCCATAAATATAGAGGTATTGTTATGATAACATAAAAGCCTTTTTATTCCGTGCTCTATGAATAAAGCGTACATGTTCGTGTCCATGTGCAACCGGCACACGTGTGATATTGTGCTGTTGACCCGGTAATCCTGCGCAGAATCCTTCGTTTTAGCCGTTACATATTGTTGCATTTTTGTATTGTGATACATTGTGACATGATATATTGTTACACCCCTATAAAATACTCTTACAAAATTACACTGGTATTCAAGGACTGGCATTAAGCTGATTCAGATCCTATCAGACCGTTACCATTTGGTCCATTAAAACGGGGAAAAAACGTAAGATAATGTCAGTAAATGATGGAGTGCAGCAAAGCTCTGCTTTAGGCCCGCTGCTGTTTGCTGCCACTTAATAATATTATTATAAAAACATGGAATTAGTTTCCACTGTTATATAAAGCTATACAAATAAATGTGAATTGAATAGAAATAAGCTTCCATAGATCACATCTCTCTCTTTCTCTCTCTCTCCCTCTCAGAAGAGCAAGCTTGCGTGTTTCAATGGTTCAGAGAAAAAAACACCCACTCCAGATTACAGCTTCTTAATCCTGCTGGCCATTTGGCTCCTGCTGTCCGCAGCACTTTATTAAAAGCGCTCGTGTCGATTGTGCTCTAGAAACGCTGCACACTGGGGAGAATGTAACTTCGACAGTCCACCGTGACCTTTGACCTCGCGCTCGCTGGCGCCGTGTTGTTTGAAGGTTGGCGTCTGTTAATCGGCCTCCCGCCAGCTCTCTTAACCTCGTCTAATCGCACAACAGGAACTTGCTGATGTTCTCTCTGGGAAAACGATCATAGCTGAGTCTGTACGGCTTATTAGAGGCGCTTCGAGCGTAGAACACAACAATCAATGGCTTTTTAGTGCGGTTTACTAAGTCAAGCATCTCCTACTGATCAAAAAGCTCAACACTGAGTATTAAACCTCAGAGTAACTCGTCCTGTTTGTGCTCCAGACATCAATGATACTGGAAACAACCTGACATCCGCATAGCAACCACTGATGCAGTTAAATATGGAAACAATCCATCTGTTAGTCCTCCCTAATAAACAAGAACACACACACACACACACACACTCACACACACTCACACACACACACACACACACACACTCACACTCACACACACACACACACACACACACACACACACACACACACACACACACACACACACACACACACACACACACACACACACACACACAACCAGGAAGTATGTCCAGTTTGTAGCAGTAAATGAAGAGATGTCTCATCGATCACAAGTTCAGTATGGCGTACCACAAGGCTCAGTCCTAGGACCGCTGCTGTTCACTCTGTACATGCTACCTTTGGGAGATATCATTAGGAAACATGGCATTAGTTTTCACTGTTATGCTGATGATACTCAGCTCTATATTTCTCGACGCCCAGACGAAACGTACCAATTCACTAAATTAACGGAATGCATAGCTGATATAAAAAACTGGATGACTAGTAATTTCCTACTACTTAATTCTGAAAAAACAGAGATTCTAATTATTGGAAAAAAAACTTCCTCATGTAATAATCTAGAATACTGTCTAACACTTGATGGCTGCTCTGTTAAGTCTTCATTGTCGGTTAGGAACCTGGGTTTGTGTGTGTGTGTGTGTGTGTGTGTGTGTGTGTGTGTGTGTGTGTGTGTGTGTGTGTGTGTGTGTGTGTGTGTGTGTGTGTGTTTGTGTGTGCTCTTTGATACAAATCTTTCATTTGAAAGTCACGTGTCTAGTGTCTGTAAAACCGCATTCTTCCATCTTAAAAATATATCTAAATTACGCCATATGCTCTCATTGACAAATGAGGAACAGTTAGTTCATGCGTTCATGACCTCAAGGTTAGATTATTGTAATGCTGTACTGGGTGGTTGCCCTGCACGCTTACAGTTTTTTTCGATTGCTAAACGACAGTGGGCACAACTGGAGTCACATGTGCAAAACTCTAACTACAGTCTGCACAGCAGCAGTTCATGTGGACCAAACTCTAGTTCGTTTTTCATTTCAAAACTCTACACACTTATCCCATGACTTTAACCACAACCTGCACAACACTGTGGATTTACAGCACTTTGTTCAAATGCTAACACACTGCTGTCAAAACTGTGAACCACACATTCAAAACAGAATAGATTTCAGCCTTGTGCCTTTCAAACACTGATGACTGCAATTTCAGCTGAAAGGCTAAGCAGGGGTCTTGTTTTAGACTTATTAGTGAACGCACACACACACATATATATATATATAGATATATAGATATAGATATAGATATATATAGGTAGACCTCAGAAAGACTAATTTTGGAAATGGAACAAGGAAGACGGGTTGGTGGAGGGAGAAGGGTGGCAGGGAGAGGGCGGATGCGTGCCGGATGTGAGGACACGAGTCCAGAGGACTGCCAGGGATGGATAAGGCACTCCAGAAGGTTCATGGCAAGAGAGAACATTAGATGTGATGTTGATGAAAACCTGTGTCCTGATGCTAGAGAGAGGCAGGATTAGCCCCTCAATTATTTGTTCGAATTACAGTATGTACTTTTAGTTTCGACCTTTTTTCTCTCATTACTGTAATTCCGTAAATTACTACAGACTATTGAAGCAAACTGCTAATTTTCATTTACCTTAAAGAATTATGTTCTAAAAATGTAAATAAATCATGTGAAAGAATGTCACTCTTTTCTTTGAAGAAAATATTACTTTGTATGAAGTCACTGAAATTGTTCAAACTGTAAAGATGAAAAGTTTGTATTTTCTGTATTGGTGTTTGATGCTAGTGTTTTTCCTCTCAGTGTGTTCTGAGTGACAGTGTGTGTTATCTCAGTGAGGGTTGTGTGTAGTGTTTGGCTGCACTGAGCCTGTTTTGAGCCATGTGTTAAGAGTTGTGTTGCTTGGAATGAGTTTTGCAGGTGATGTGAACTGTTTAGCTCAGGTGACTGTTGGTAGTGCAGACTGTAGTTAGAGTTTTGCACATGTAGCTCCAGTTGTGCTCACTGTCGTTTAGCAATCGAAAAAAAACTGTAATAAACAAACTACAGCTGGTCCAAAACGCAGCAGCTCGAGTTCTTACCAGAACCAGGAAGTATGACCATATTAGCCCGGTTCTGTCAACACTGCATAAATATTGCTGATTACTTACAAAGCACTAAATGGTTTAGCTCTGCAGTACTTGAGCGAGCTCTTAACGCATTATAGTCCTTCACGTCTATTGCGATCTCAAAATTCCGGCCAGTTAATAATACCTAGAATATCAAAATCAACTGCTGGCGGTAGATCCTTCTCCTATTTAGCACCAAAACTCTGGAACAGTCTTCCTAATATTGTCCGGGAAGCAGACACACTCTGTCAGTTCAAAGCTAGACTAAAGACACATCTCTTTGACCTAGCATTCACATAACACATTATAGACTTCTATAATTCAATGTTAGGCTGCATAGATTAGGTCAGCCGGAACCAGGAACACTCCCCATTAATCCTGATTGTTCGACGTTGTCAAAATGATTCCAGTTCGCAAGGATCCGCGGAAATGACCAAAAATTCTGTATTATGTGGGCCAGACAAGTAATTTGGCGATGTCAATTTGTAAAGAGAGACTACACGCCTGCGCACATATATATTCATATAAACTGAACACGGGATACGCATGTGCGCCGTCACCGTTTTCACACGTTTTTGAAGATCTGCTGTAAAGCCAAAACAATCTCTGTTACTTTAATTTCATCTCATCACTGTAAAGCTGCTTTGAAACAATCTATATTGTTCTATGCTGTATAAATGAAGGTGACTTGACACACACACACACACACACACACACACACACACACACTGTTAACTCTTCCACCGGGGCCATTAATTTGGTTTAGTCATGTCACCTGGCAACATGCATAACTGCAGATCCAAGCAAACGCATTCCAACACGCCAATGTCATCCTCTATCACTCATCAAGTGTGGACGGAATAATGCATGAAGTCTCATTCACTCACTCACGGTGAGTAATGTCTTGTCCTGTTATTATCATGCGTCGCGTCTGAATGCGTTGTTGTTTTTGGAGCTCTATCGATTTGATTTATAATTCTTGATTTTTCTCGCTGCCTGCTGTGAGTGTGTTTGCTTCGGAGCTGTAAGCTCCGTCTTAGCCTCGTATTTCCTTGTTTTGAACCATCATTTACTACAATTTCTAGTTGTTTATATTACTACTAAATACAGCTTACCCAACCCTGACGCATAACACGCTAGTAATTCGCTAGCCTGTTAACGCGCCACCCTTGCGCTCAGCTATTTTTATTTATTTATTTTCTCTCGCGCCTTTGAGTTCAGAAAAGCTCAGGTGAGTAAGAAACACTCAACAAACACGGTGAATAATGTCTTGTCCTGTCATTATCATGCGTTGCGTCTGAATGCGTTGTTGTTTTTGGAGCTCTATCGATTTGATTTATAATTCTTGATTTTTCTCTTTAAACCCGCTTACAACGAACATTTTCTACTCTTCCTCACTGAGAAGCACTACTGCTCAAACCTCATTGTTACAACGCGGACTGTTGAGCAGACGCGTCTCAAGCCTATTAGTGATCCAACGCTGCATACTCTTAAAGGTTACGTCCGTGGATCACGGCTGAACGCGTCTTCTCCACACTCACTTATAAACAAACACTTTTTTTTCGCCTATCGTGCGTCTACTCTACACCCCTACCACTAAAAAACCTCATAGTTACAACGCGGACTGTTGAGCAGACGCGTCTCAAGCCTATTAGTGATCCAACGCTGCATACTCTTAAAGGTTACGTCCGTGGATCACGGCTGAACGCGTCTTCTCCACACTCATTTACAAACAAACTTATAATATAAATTAGTATTAATATTGATAGCATCACTGGTAGCTTCGTTGCTAACTCACTGTCCATCTGTTAAAATGGCGAATATATCAGATGTAAGTAGTCTACCACTTGGTGCAGGTGAGGACACATTTGAGCTTCACGCACTGCAGTCTGAGCTGGAAGCTGTTGAGAAACAGATCCACAACCTTTTATTGAGACAGGCCGAGCTGAGAGACCGGTGTTTGGCTCTTGAAACATCACGCGCCGACGCACACAAATCAGTGTTTAACGTTACTAACCCGCTGACTCCGACCGCGTCTACTCCGTGCGTTCCTCAGCATCGGTCGCAATCAGCCATGGTCTCGTTCACTCCGGCTCCAACACGCCACCACGAAGCCTGGGTGGTTCCGCAGCGGAAGACGCGAGTCAGGTTTAGACCAAGACTTTCTCCGACCCTCCCGGTTTTCGAGTTATCGACACAAAACCGCTTCTCCCCTCTTCGCGAAACAGAACGCGATGCTGTGATCATCGGCGATTCCATCGTTCGGCACGTACACGCTACGTTAGGTACAAGTAAGGTGCAAAGTCACTGCTTTCCTGGTGCTCGTGTTTCTGAAATCGCTGCTCGCGTTCCCGAGATCCTGAACGGTGACGAGCGCGTCGGAACTGTGGTCCTGCACGCGGGAGTGAACGACATCAGGCTGCGCCAGACGGAGATTCTGAAGAAAGACTTCAGGAATCTAATCGATACGGTACACAGCACATCGCCTGAAACAACGATCATTGTGTCAGGACCGCTTCCCACGTACCGACTAGGGCATGAAAAGTTCAGCAGATTATTTGCGCTAAATGAATGGTTAATGTCATGGTGCAATGAGCAGAAACTGCTCTTTGTAAATAATTGGAATCTGTTTTGGGAGCGTCCTAGGCTTTTCCGTGCTGATGGCTTACACCCAAGCAGATTCGGAGCGGATCTTCTGTCAGATAACATCTCCAAAATGTTAAATACCCTTTGACTAGTAACCAAAAGTCCAAATCATAGTCTCTGCTGCACCAATTCAACTGATATAAATACTAGTGTAGAACATTGCATAGAAACCGTGTCTATTCCTCGTTTAGTGAGATCAAATAATAAATCTAATGCAGGATCTAGGAAAAATCTAATTGTTATTAAAACAGAAAATGTTGCTATTAGTAAACAAAAACTATTTCTAAAGCTAGGTCTTCTAAACATTAGATCACTCACACCTAAGGCAGTTATTGTAAATGAAATAGTCACAGATAATAGCTTCGATGTACTTTGCCTTACTGAAACCTGGCTTAAACCAAATGATTATTTCGGTATTAATGAGTCTACTCCTCCTGGATACTGTTATAAGCATGAGCCCCGTCTGATTGGCCGTGGCGGAGGTGTTGCAACCATTTATAAAGATATTCTAAATGTTACTCAGAAAACGGGTTATAAGTTTATTTCATTTGAAGTACTTGTACTAAATGTTACGCTCTTAGATGTTAGAAAAACATCCCTATTATCTCTAGCCTTGGCTACCGTATATAGACCGCCAGGGCCTTACGCTGATTTCCTAAAAGAGTTTGCAGATTTTCTCTCAGACCTATTAGTCAATGTCGATAAAGCATTAATTGTTGGAGATTTTAACATACACGTAGATAATCCAAATGATGCGTTAGGAGCTGCGTTTACAGATTTATTAAATTCATTTGGGGTCAAGCAAAACGTCACCGGACCAACTCATCGTCTTAATCATACACTCGATTTAATTATATCACATGGAACCGATCCAACCGATATAGATATCATTCCACAAAGTGATGAAGTCACTGATCACTACATGGTAACTTGCATATTACGTACTGCTGTAATATGTCATGCGGCGTCGCGTTATCAACCAGGCAGAACAATCCTCCCATCCACCATAGATAATTTCTCAAATTGCTTATCTAATCTGTCTCAGCTGCTGCCTGAACCCAAACAAACAGATGAACTAGAAGAACTAACTAGCACTATGAGCACCATTCTCTCTAGAACATTGGATGTGGTTGCACCTATTAAATTAAAAAAGGTCAGAGAGAAAAATAAAGCACCATGGTATAACAATACTACGCATGTTTTAAAGAGAGAAACCCGTATTTTAGAGCGTAAATGGAAACAAACTAATTTAGAGGTCTTTAGAATCGCGTGGAAAGACAGTATGTCACGTTATAAAAAGGCCCTAAAAGCGGCCAGGGCTGAGCACCTCCGCAAACTAATAGAAAACAACCAAAACAATCCAAGGTTTCTATTTAACACCGTGGCTAGACTAACAAATAAACAGACGTCACCCGAACAAAATATCCCGTTACAGTTCAGTAGTAATGATTTCATGAACTTCTTCACTGAGAAAATAGAAAGCATCAGAACCACAATTATAAACGTTCAATCTTCAATCGCGCCTTATAATTCAGCTTCAATTATCACCCCGAAAGAACAATTACAGTGCTTTACAACTATAGAACAAAAAGAGTTAAATAAACTTATCACTTCATCTAAAACAACAACATGTTTATTAGATCCTATACCAACTAAACTACTGAAAGAAGTGTTATCTGTAGTGGAAGAGCCTCTCCTCAATATTATTAACTCGTCTTTATCTTTAGGTCATGTTCCAAGAACATTTAAACTGGCAGTTATAAAACCTCTCATTAAGAAACCACAATTAGATCATAATAATCTAGCAAATTATAGACCCATTTCAAATCTTCCATTTATGTCTAAAATATTAGAAAAAGTGGTGTCCGCTCAACTGGGCTCTTTCTTGCAACAAAATGATATCTATGAAAAGTTTCA
>NC_138729.1:53487883-53522883 GCF_965113295.1 Leuciscus leuciscus
CCTGCTTTTAGATGGTTTGGCTTCTTGTGACATCATTTATCATCAAATGTTTGATTGATCTCGTTATTCTGGTGATTCTCATTCATGTCATAGTCTGTTGTTTTTACAATCATAGCAGCAGAAAATAAAAGGTGAAACTACAATACTACCTAAACACACACATTTAGTATCAAGTAATGATAAATGGTGATAAAAAAAAAAAATATATATATATATAAAAAAAAAATATATATATATATATATATATATATATTGTATTATTATATATTTTATATATTTTTTTTTTTACAAAAAAATTGTAAATCGTTTTTAATACTAAATATTAGTAAATATTAGCTTCGTTCATATATTAGCAAAATATAGGTAACTTACAGATAACTTATGAAAATATAATGATCAAAATAAACCGCTCATTAAATCCTTCCGCATCTACACTGTAAAAAACAGATTTTTCAAAGTTTTAAATAAACCAAAGATTATTGTGCTGCGTAATACAATTTGAAAAATCATATTTCAGTCTTTCTGCTTCATAATTTTTTGTTTAATTCAATGTGTTATTTGCCGTTTCTTTGTAATTATTTACTACAAATGTTTGAATGAAAATGCAAAAAAACGATGTTCTTCCTCAGTGTTTCTGTCTCGTTCTCCAGCACTAATATCTAAACTTTCTTAAATCAAGACACATTTACTGGAGAAGAAGCAATGACTGAAGATATAAGTCTGAAAAAATTCTTAAAATGAAGTGGGTTTGAGTTTAAAACTAGAACAAATATCTGCCAATGGAGTCAGAAAAATAATCTTGTTTCACTTTGAATTAAGATTATTTTTCTGTCTCCACTGTAAGATATTTGTATATTGCTTCTCCAGTAAATGTGTCTTGATTTAAGAATGTTTAGATGTTTGTGCTGGAGAACGAGACAGAAACACTGAGGAAGAGTGTGTTTTGCAGTCCAAAGAACACATCCTCCGTCCAACTGCGTCTCATCCCACAATAAATGATCAGAAGGATTAATGAAGCGCGATCTGAGGAGTAAAGCAGGTGTGTGACGCTCAAACGGCCTTGGCCACTTCCACACGAAACTCTTCCAAAGGCAGTTAGGAAAACCGTCGGAGGAACGGGCTGTTGGCAGGCGAGGGCTTTGGCAGCGTCTCCGGAGTTTGGGATTGGGAAAGTCGAGGCAGGAATCCCGAGAGCAGGTGGTCGGAGCCGGAGCCGGAGCCAGCGCCACAGGCTTTGGACTCAAGATGGACTCCTGCGGTTCCAGATCACACGCATGACCTTCATCCGTCTCCGTCTCATTCATCTCCTCGTCCTCCGAGAGGGAGAATCTGCCTTATGTTTGGTGACAATCGTTCAGACGACTGCCTGTGATTGGCCTCTTAAAAGGACAGTTCTCCCAAAAATGAAAATTAGCCCATGATTTACTCTCCCTCAAGTCATCCTAGGTGTATATGACATTCTTCTTTCAGACGAACACAATCAGAGTTATATTAAAAAATATCCTGGCTCTTCCAAGCTTTATAATGGCAGTCATGGATAGGTGAATCTATCCATGATAAAAGTGCATCTATCCATGATAAAAGTGCATCTATCCATGATAAAAGTGCATCTGTCCATGATAAAAGTGCATCTATCCATGATAAAAGTGCATCTATCCATGATAAAAGTGCATCTGTCCATCATAAAAGTGAATCTATCCATCATAAAAGTGCATCTATCCATGATAAAAGTGCATCTATCCATCATAAAAGTGCATCTGTCCATCATAAAAGTGCATCTGTCCATCATAAAAGTGCATCTGTCCATCATAAAAGTGCATCTATCCATCATAAAAGTGAGAGTCTCTGTCAAAGGATCTGATTGGTCTAGAGTCTCTGTCAGAGGATCTGATTGGTCTAGAGTCTCTGTCAGAGTCTCTGATTGGTCTAGAGTCTCTATCTGAGGATCTGATTGGTCTAGAGTCTCTGTCAGAGGATCTGATTGGTCTAGAGTCTCTGTCAGAGGATCTGATTGGTCTAGAGTCTCTGTCAGAGGATGTGATTGGTCTGGAGTCTCTGTCTGAGGATCTGATTGGTCTAGAGTCTCTGTCAGAGGATCTGATTGGTCTAGAGTCTCTATCTGAGGATCTGATTGGTCTAGAGTCTCTGTCAGAGGATCTGATTGGTCTAGAGTCTCTGTCAGAGGATCTGATTGGTCTAGAGTCTCTGTCAGAGGATGTGATTGGTCTGGAGTCTCTATCTGAGGATCTGATTGGTCTAGAGTCTCTGTCAGAAGATCTGATTGGTCTAGAGTCTCTGTCAGAGGATGTGATTGGTCTAGAGTCTCTGTCAGAGGATCTGATTGGTCTAGAGTCTCTGTCAGAGGATCTGATTGGTCTAGAGTCTTTGTCAGAGGATGTGATTGGTCTGGAGTCTCTATCTGAGGATCTGATTGGTCTAGAGTCTCTGTCAGAAGATCTGATTGGTCTAGAGTCTCTGTCAGAGGATGTGATTGGTCTAGAGTCTCTGTCTGAGGATCTGATTGGTCTAGAGTCTCTGTCAGACAGTAATTAGGCCAGTGGAGGAGCTGATGAACAGGCTCATTAATGAAACGCAGCGTTTCGCTGGCTGATTGCTAAGTCTATTGGACAGCTTCATATGGCTGTGTTTCATGCACTGCCAGGACCTGAGGGAAAGCAGGAGGCTTTCAATCACAGTTTTGGCAGCAGTTGTGCGTGTAGTGCTTCCATCTCTCTAAGAGCCACTAGTTACCTAGAGTGCTATTTTGGAGGATTTTCAGCTTTTTTAAGCACGGCTGAAAAACAGAAGTCACTTTATGTTTTTGGAGAGCCTCTCGACACACTCTCACAACAAAAGATCTCAGCGTTTGATTCACACGAGCCTCGGCCTTCGGATAGATCGTGTTTGTTGGTTCAGCTCCATTTCGGTCTCATTGAAGTCTCTTTCCTCAGAAACAATGCGACCGCGTCACACAGACCTGCAGATGCTGACTTCACGCTTCTCCCAGAATAATTCCTGCTTTAGCAGAAGAAAGTATTTATAGCACAAACTGAACTCAGACCAGCGCTGACACGACCACTGGGATACACAATAGGAGAAATTTTACACCAGGCTAACAATGAAAGTTATTTCTGCTGGAGATTCAACCTAAAAATACAGCAATAAACTAGTGAATAAAGGCATATTTTGCCCCAAAAATATATTTACTTGCCCTCATGTCGCTTGAAAACAGAAGAAAATGTTCTTTCCTTCATGTACAGTAATAAAAGTCAATGGGGTCCAATATTGTTAGATATCTTATTTTATGTTCCACGGAAGAAAGAAAGTCATACAGGTTTGAACGACATGATGGCGAGTAAATGATGACGGAATGATAATTTGTAGATGAACCAACCCTATTAAATACTTAAAGTTCCCCTATAGTCAATAACTGTATCCCTTCAAACTCATCTCTGATCAACAAAATGACATATTTAAGCATTTTTCCTTAAAAAAATGTCTTCATGCCTTTAAATATCTTGAATGTAACTCGACACCCTCGCCTCATTTAGTATGCGCGGTTCTATGAATATGCAAATGAGCCCCGCCTCCACTCACTCACTCAGCTCAGAGATCCACTGGTTGACGATCACACGTTGATCTGATTGGTTACAAGGTAGTTTGTGACGTCAGAAACACCAGCGATTTCAAAGCGTGTTTTTGAGACTGTCTTTGTAAAGTAAAGTACTAAAGTAAAAATGAATCCACCCAGTATGATGGGTTAAATCAACCCAATTTGCTGAGTAAAATTAACCCAACATGTGTTTGGTCCCATATTTACCCAGCGCTTGTGTTGAAAACAACCCAAATTGGCTAAACTACATCAGCACACTGCAAAAAATTATATTCTTACTTAGTATTTTTGTCTTGTTTAGTCCAAATATCTAAAAATTCTTAAATCAAAATGCATTTATCCAAATGAAGTGAGTTTTTGCCTAAAATAAGTCAAATGATCTGCCAACAGGGTAAGAAAAATAATCTTATTTCCGTTTGAATTAAGAAAACTTTCCTTACCCCATTGGCAGACAACCACTCCCCCCAATACCAATCTTATGGTATCTTTCTCATCTAGTAAATGCGTTTTGATTTAAGAATGTTTAGATATTTGGACTGGAAACAAGACAAAAATATTGAGTAAGAAAAGCATTAATATATATTCTATATCTATAGTGCAAATAATCCATGTCAGAGTGGGATGATTCAGGTCAATGAGTTCCACGTTGATGTGACTTCCAGGCCCATTCTTGCATTTAAGGGAACTAATGTATCATGCAATTACTGCGGGTTAAAGCCGAGGCGAGGGCTTTACCTGCTGGGATAAATGGCTCTCTAATCAGCCGGGTTGGCATTTGCCTCGGCTCGCCCGCGCGTGTGGGGAAGGTTGATAATAATGAACCTTAATGGCTCGCGGATCTCCGGCGCCGTGAACGACTCGGGATCCGGAGCGCTTGTTCTCCGTGATGCGCTTCAGCGGCACAAGGGTGAAGACGCCATTTGTATTCTGGGCCGCGAGCCCGACAGCTAATGCGTCTGTATCGCCCACCGCTTCTCTCTTTTCCCATCATGCCCCTCAGCCAATGCACAGCACAATCCATCAAGTATTCATCAGAAAAATAGCAAGTCCAATAATCTTCCTCTCTCTCATCCGTGATAGAGTGAAGTTCCTCCGGGAGCCGCGGCACAAGAAAATAATCAGGTGCTTCTCAAACGCTGCCTATTCTAATCATCAAATGCTTCATTTCTAGCCTTCTGCTTCACTCTGAAAAACACTGGGTCAAAAACAACCCAATCTGGGTGGTTTTCAACCCAAGGGCTGGGTAAATATAGGAGAGAACACATGTTGGGTTCATTTTACCCAGCATAATGGGTTGATTTAACTCAGCATACTGGGTTGATTCATTTTTTCTACAGTACTAGCTTTTTAATTTAATTTTACTTCATACACAAATTAATGTTTATGGATTAAATGAAATCCTCTAAACTTGGAAAAAAAAGACTCATCTGGATCTCGTGCCGGAGCTTGTATCATGTATCAAATTTTATGGAAGGCATCAGGTGTATCCATCACACGAAAAGATCGACGCAACACTCGTTTAGGTGACTCACATCGCTCCCCTGTATGTTGCTTTGCATAAAATTTAACTATAAACAGAACAATAAAGAATTTATAGATACAAATGTTTTTACACAAACCTGTTTTTTACCGAAGACAAGCAACAATGTGACGGAGCTGCACTGATCTCTCCTGAAGAGGTCGCAAAAAGCCAGCGATAAATAACTCAACCCCTGGTTTATTACGTCTGACCCAGGATCTGGGTAACACAAAAACTACTCAAACACTGGGTTGTTACGTCTGACCCAGGATCTGGGTAACACAAAAACTACTCAAACACTGGGTTGTTACGCCTGACCCAGGATCTGGGTAACACAAAAACTACTCAAACACTGGGTTGTTACGCCTGACACAGGATCTGAGTAACACAAAAACTACTCAAACACTGGGTTGTTACGTCTGACTCAGGATCTGAGTAACACAAAAACTACTCAAACACTGGGTTATTACGCCTGAGCCAGGATCTGGGTAACACAAAAACTACTCAAACACTGGGTTATTACGTCTGAGCCAGGATCTGAGTAACACAAAAACTACTCAAACACTGGGTTGTTACATCTGACTCAGGATCTGGGTAACACAAAAACTACCCAAACAATGGGTTATTACGCCTGACCCAGGATCTGGGTAACACAAAAACTACTCAAACACTGGGTTGTTACGTCTGACCCAGGATCTGGGTAACACAAAAACTACTCAAACACTGAGTTATTACGCCTGACTCAGGATCTGGGTAACACAAAAACTACCCAAACAATGGGTTATTACGCCTGACCCAGGATCTGGGTAACACAAAAACTACTCAAACACTGGGTTATTACGCCTGACCCAGGATCTGGGTAACACAAAAACTACTCAAACACTGGGTTGTTACGTCTGACCCAGGATCTGGGTAACACAAAAACTACTCAAACACTGGGTTATTACGCCTGACACAGGATCTGAGAAACACAAAAACTACTCAAACACTGGGTTGTTACGTCTGACTCAGGATCTGAGTAACACAAAAACTACTCAAACACTGGGTTGTTACATCTGACCCAGGATCTGGGTAACACAAAAACTACACAAACACTGGGTTGTTACGTCTGACTCAGGATCTGTGTAACACAAAAACTACACAAACACTGGGTCATTTACACAAATGCTCAACCCAGGATTTGCGTAAAAAAAAAGAACCCAAGATTCTCTAGAGTGTTTTATTCCAGGGATCTGAACAACAGGTGCTGCGACTGCATAACACACACACACACACACACACACACACACACACACACACTCACTCACTCACTCACTCTGACAGTGTGTTTTAATTGAATGTCTGCATTGCAAATTAAACTTACAGCGACTCTGAACACAACAGGCTGAACGTAAGAATAAACCAGTTGATCACCACTAACACGCTGAGAGCTGATTTCTGAAATCACTGTGTGTATGTAAACGGTCATTTGATGGTTTCTAGTCATTATGTGTGTGTGTGTGTGTGTGTGTGTGTGTGTGTGTGTGTGTGTGTGTGTGTGTGTGGTCGATCTGTTTTCTGAAAGCACTGAATGATTCCAGGCCTGATAGATGAGGTGCGTCAGCTCTTTTCTGATTGATTATTGATTGGCTTTCGCTGAGGAAACGCGCCGTCATTTCCATCAGCTTCTGCATCTTCTCTGGGATAATGGAAGCAGCTCGTCTCTCTCTCTCTGTGTGTGTGTGTGTGTGTGTGTTGGGGAAGACGTGAGTGTTGCGATGCGGATCGATGGATGTGTGTGGGAGGAGAACGGGGGGTTGGGAACGAAGGGAGATGATTTTAAGTGCACGGGCAGCATAAAAATGGCTTTCTTGATTCCATGCAAGAGCAATAAACCACATCCGTTTGAAATTCCATTAGCGGCCGGCTCTCGCTCGCCCTCCCCCCCCCCGTGCCTCGCTCTACACACGCGCGCGCGCGTGTGTGTGTGTGTGTGTGTGTGTGTGTGTCTGCGCATGTTAATCAGCCTCTCTGCGGCGAGGACACGGCGGAGGAATGCAAATGCTCGTGTTCCTGGACCGGGTCACACAAACGCCACTGTTTCGAATGCTGCTCGGGATTGAGAAACGCCTCGTTCCCCGAGCGAGAGACACGCCAAACACACGCTTTAATCTGGACTGATCCAACAAGAGCTTGTGTTTTAATCACACACTCTCTGATGCTGGACCAGAGGTGAACGCTGACACACACACACACACACACACACACACACGCTGAACTAGCAGTACTAACCTACACACACACTCAAACAGAGACACAGAGAGAGAGACACACACTCACACACCCACCCTCACACAATCATCCTCACACACACACACACACACACACACACACACACACACACACACACACACGCTGAACTAGTAGTACTAACCTACGCACACACACACACACACACACACACACACACACACACACACACACACACACACACACACACACACACACACACACACACACACACACACACACACACAGAGCTGATTCTGGTGTAGAGAGGCTGGATGTCACTCTTTCACATTCACACCAAGAGCAATAACTACTCTTCCTCAGTGTTTCTGTCTCGTTCTCCAGCTCAAATATCTAAACATTCTCACATCAAGACACAGTTACTGGAGAAACTAAATGAGTTAAGATATTAAGTCTTGTTTAATGAAAAAATGCATGAAAATAAAGTGAGTTTGTGCTTAAAACAAGAACAAATATCTTCCAATGGAGTCAGAAAAATAATTGTTTGAATTCAGTTTATTTTTCTGACTCCACTGACATATATTTGTTCTTATTTTAAGCACAAACTCGCTTCATTTTGATCATATTTTGCTTAACCCTGTAGGGTCGGCGGAGGCACGATCTGAATACAGTGAAAAGTTACTCATTATTTGTCATGCAGGAACGAGTAATACATCGGTCGAATCTGTACCTGTATCTGTGCGCACTAAACCTGAAGCTCATCACTGCACACCTAAATCAAAGTTCTCAACGATTTCAACATTCACTTTCCCAGTTCAGCATGCAGGATATTCCAAATATACATTCCTCGTAATCAGATCCTGACTGACTGTGAACTGGAGTGTCTTCCACGAGTGTAAAGCACCTGTGGCTCAGTTTACCCTGCAGCTTCTGGACTGCTAACTTTCATTCATCCAGACCGGGATCAATCCGCCCCACCTCAGGGATGAGCCGTTTATTCATAATGGATCTGAGAGGCGCTTTGATATCTGCAGGATCTATAAACTAGCCGGAAGGGATTGGAAGCAGACGTTAAGAGGATTTAGGACGTTTTTTATTTTATTTTTGCTTCTCGATTTAAGAATGTTTAGATATTTGGAAACAAGACACAAATACTGAGTGTGAACAGCCTGATTCTGCAGTGTGGTTCAGCTGTGTTCACTGTTATCGGCATCACGTCAAGCCTGCAGAAGAGCTCGTGACGCACTCTTTGATTAAAGGTGAAGCGACTCCGTCTGTCCCGCCGGAGTGAATGGATGATCCGATGGCCTTTAGTTAACAGGCGGCTGGAGGACTGTGTGTTTCCCTGATGGCACATCAGGTGGATATAAAACTGTCACACACAGAATGAACAGTGTGTGAAATGACCTCTCAGGCGCTCGCTGGTGTGTGCCGGCTCTCGTTGTCAGTTATCTGGTCCAGTAGAGTCCGGTTAACCCGTCTTTCACACAAATGCATAAGTTTACACCCCCCTGTTTATGATCATAGAGAGGAGCCTTATTTATAACCGTACTGTGTGCTTTATAACACACACTTGCACCTGTAAGCAAACTCTGATCCATGCGCACGAATATCGGCGACACCGATGGAGATCTGAGCGACTGATGAAGGAAAAACACTTTAATCTTCATTATGAGTCCTAATCATAAATACAGTGATGTTCACAATAACAGTTTAAATCAATAAAATAATGATTTTACATCTGATATACACATTTAGATTAAATACGCCATTCTCATTAATGGAGTTAAGCACTTAAATTGCATCAAATCATTACCGAGAAGTTACAGCATTTGTTATATTGTAATAAATAGTAATATGAGTAGTGTATGCACTGCTGTTGAACACTTCTCCTGAGGAACGCTGTGTGTTAGTGTTTGCTTTAACTCACGGTCTGAGGAAATATTGATGATGATCAATAATGCACAATAAGGCCTGTCTGTTCCCATTACAAATATAAAGCATTTAAAAATACTAGTTGACCAGTGGAAAAGATTGAGGAGAACTTTCTCTGAAATGTATTTTATACTATTATATTAATTTCTTCAAAAACAAGGCGAGGATCGGCTGTAATGTGACGCACATATTCTCCTAATGTCTTGCACCGTTATAATCCTGTGGATGAATATGCATATGCAAATGATATGCAGATGAGGATATGCCCCCCCCCCCCCCCCCCATCATAAAATATGCATATGCATCTTCTATATCCATTACATTTTTCATCATGTTGAAAAGTTTCCTGCATAAAAATGAAATGCAAACGAGAATCACGCAAAGATCTCATGCAACTTAAATAAAAGCAAAACTAAGATGTTATATTTGTGGAGAGCAAACTTCCGCACTGAACTCATCAACGCAGTCGTTCTGATGCGAGCTGCGGGAGTCGGGACACACACACTGACCCAAATGCTCATCGGGTGAAGTTGGTTTTCCGTGAGCAACAGAAGCTGATGGTTTGTGACAGGCGTAGAACGAGACGTATTTACACAAATAACTGCAGAATCACATATAAAACCGTCCAGAGAAGCCCTGGAGTCTAAAGCCATGAGTGTGTGTACACACACACACTCTCCTTCTCTCTCACATTCAACATGTGACATGTTACCTCCATAAGCAGCTAATGCTTCAGAAGCCTTGAGGTGTGTAAATCGACAGTAACTTTCAGTCCTTTATTCCAGCCATTTCTAAGAAATGTCCATTTGTTTCCATGGAGACGTAAAGCCTAAGTTGATGTATAAGAGCTCTTTACCTGTGCTCGTCATTAGCCTCGCGAAGAACCGTCGGCTGGTTTACATAAACATGCATTATTAAGCAGTTGTCCGGATCTGGGAATGTTCATGGTAATGTATGAACGATATTCCCGGAGAAGCACATCAGCTGCAGATGGAGATATTATTCACATATAATTAAACCGAAGTGACATTAAAGGTTAAGGACGCTGGGCTTCCGTTCGTAACGCAGTTCGTAAAACCATTTACTGTACGAGTGCGTACAGTAAAGTTATTTTATTATTTATTGTTTTATTTCATATATTTGCCAAGGCAACATTTCTAGTGTTAAACTAGTATCTCAATGTTTCTAAAATAAAACAGTACAGGAATAAAAGTTTGAAATGCTCTATGAAATATTAATAAATAAAGCATGTATTATTGCTCTGTAGATTCACTTTCATCGCACTAACAATAACTGCAGATGTTTCATATCGTGCTTTTCCTCAGCGGGTCTGAAACATCATTTTATTTCCATGTTGAACGAGGACGAGTCACAGACTGAGGCATCATGGGTATCGACTGTGTGTATCTACACACACACACACTCACACACACACACACACACACACACACACACACACTCACACACACACACACACACACACACACACACACACTCACACTCACACACACACACACACACACACACACACTCACACTCACACACACACACACACACACACACACACACACACACTCACACACACACACACACACACACACACACACACACACTCACACACACACACTCACACACACACACTCACACACACACACTCACACACACACACACACACACACACACACACAGACACACACACACACAGACAGACACACACACACACACACACACACACACACACACACACACACACACACACACACACACACACACACACACACACACACACACACACACAGACAGACACACACACACACACACACACACACACACACACACACACACACACTGTTCCAGCATCTCTAGCTCTTCCAGCACATGACATGATGAATAACAGCAGTGTAACTCATTACAGCGATAGATCTTCTGCAGCGTCGCAGGAGTTCACTTCACACACTTCACTCCTGAACCGGGATGAGACCGAGTCCTCAATCCCAGACACACAACACTGAGGAGAGGAGAGGATTCTTCATTACGCTGACCGAGATCAACATCCACAAATCAGAATCAGGAGCCAGAAAAATACACATCAGGGCCTGAAACTGATCTCATGCACAACCAACATGACAGCGCAGTGTAAAGGTAACGCATTATCCCCATCATCCCACAACATGTAATATAAATCTCTGGTGTCCCCAGAATGTGTCTGTGAAGTTTCAGCTCAAATCCCCTCAGATCATTTATTATAGTTTGTCAAATTTTCCCCTTTTTGAGAGTGAGCAAAAACATGTCGTTTTTGTGTGTGTCTCTTTAAATGCAAATGAGCTTTAGCTCCGCCTCCGTGGAGGGCGGAGTCTTTACACAAGCTTCAGAAACTCCGGCAATAACAAAACAGGCCAATCTCACTCATCCAGAATCCCAGAATAACCAGTAGCGAGTGCAGCCTTACGGAGAGACTCAGGAAGAGTTTCTGAATGTTAGTGGAGACATTTCTGTAGTTGTTGTGGAGTTACATTGATCATCTCATCATCATGTTTAACTTCTCCACAAGTGTCCACAGTTCCTGAGGTGTTTATAAGACAGCGGTGACATGTTCTGGTCAATAGTGTTCAGTGCTCGTCTGTGCTCAACCACAGAACAGTTTCACACTTGCAGAGAAAGTCTCACCAGAACACAGTTACTGGGCTTCACTTTTCATGTTTTCTGGGTTGTAGAAGCACTGGACCCGATTATAGCACTGACACACGGGGAAAGTCAGATGTTCATGATATGTCCCCTTTAAGTGTAATTAAGATCTCTGCGTCTGCATCATTTACACATCTTAGAAGTGAAGCTTCTTTATGTTCATCGATGTTTCCATGAGGAAACCTTAAACATTCATTGATTCTTTCCAAGGTTCCTTAAAGTGGAGAAAGATGAAAGAAAATATGGTTATTTTATAGAGCTGTGGCCTTCCTTCTTCACTCAGTGTTAGTGAGGCAAGTTATTATTATTATTATTATTATTTTGTGAGGCTCTTTCTCTGGTTTTATTCAGCACTGTTCTCTGTGACTCGAGTGTGTCGATTGATAACTGACGCACAGCCTGAGGCTTCATTTCTCTTGTTTGCTGACCTCTTTGAATATGATTATATGGAGTAATTACAGCGGAGGGAAGAGCCTCTACATGAAGAGGTGAGAGAGAGAGAGAGAGAGAGAGAGAGAGAGAGAGAGCGAGAGAGAGAGAGAGGGGGGGAGAGAGAGAGAGAGAGAGAGCGAGAGAGAGAGAGAGGGGGAGAGAGAGAGAGAGAGAGAGAGAGGGGGAGAGAGAGAGAGAGAGAGAGAGAGAGGGGGGAGAGAGAGAGCGAGAGAGAGAGAGAGAGAGAGAGAGAGAGCGAGAGAGAGAGAGGGGGGGAGAGAGAGAGAGGGGGAGAGAGAGAGAGAGGGGGAGAGAGAGAGAGAGAGAGAGAGAGAGGGGGAGAGAGAGAGCGAGGGGGGGAGAGAGGGGGGGAGAGAGAGAGAGAGAGAGGGGGAGAGAGAGAGCATTCGTCCTCAAGCGTTTTGAAGGTCATCTGGTCACAAACACCCGGACAGAAAATATAAAATACGCCACAACTGACCAAAAGACTGCAACGATCGTCACACACTCTATTTCTTCTCGCCTCTATTCTACCGCTTTATCAAACTGCAACAATCCTGTTCTTCCTCAGTGTTTCTGTCTCGTTTTCCAGCACTAATATCTGAACACTCACTATGATCAAACAGCAACATTACACACTAACTAAAGTTAGAAAAGTGAAATCATAATCAACCACAGCTTAAACTGTGGTAAATCTTGAATGCTTTAGAGCGACAGACTGAAGTTTGATCTCTTTTCAAACACGACACTTGGCAGTAGGGCTGCAACAAATAATCGATAAAATCGATAATAATCGATTATGAAAATCGTTGTCAACGAATGTCATTGTCGATTAGTTGGTCTGCTCACGTCACGGGGAGCGTTTACTGATGACGTCACTTTCATGACAACACAGTCACACGAGAAATGGCAGAGAGTACAGACTCTGGTACAGATCAATCGGTGGCAGAAAAAAAGTTTGCGCCTCAAGTCATCTAAAGCATGGGAGCATTTTACATTAAATGCAGCAAATAAGATTGTAACCTGCAAGTTATGCAACGCTGAGCTTGTGTGTCATGGAAGTACCACCGTGATGCACGAACACATGAAGAGGAAACACGTTGGTGTCACGGATGAAGGTGAAACATCAGCACGCTAAGCAAAAACGGTATATCCTCATTATATGAAGATGTGAAAATGTGATGTGATTTAAATGATTATTGCAGTAAGCTCCACTAGGAGGCGCTACTGGCTTTTGTATTCTTTAGCTCTGTTTGTTTTACGGCAGATGACCTGCTCTTCGGCAGTTGTAATATTGTTGATAAATACTTGATCGCCACTGTTCTATGCTCTTGGCAAATCCTGTTATTAAACCGTTGAAGACTACTTTCAGGAATCCGTGAATTCATGACAGTATAGTCTAGTTTAATTCAATGCTACCGTGTAAACAGCTTTGTTTACTAACTTTGGGACAGTCACACTAGATCTATTTTGTCTCGAGCGTCAGGTTGCGCAATCAGTTCGCTCGCAACGTAAGTGATGGATTAAAATAGCGCTACCGCAGAAATAGGTTAAATTAAATGGTGTTTACAAAGTGAAGCACTAAATATAAAGGCAGTTAATAACAGCAGCAGTAAAATATTGTTTTTTAGTCAGTGTAGTCAGTGGTTTTCAGCGAATGCTTGTGCACTAATGCATAATTTTTCCTGTCCTTTTATCAAGCCTGTTAGCTTGCTGCGTACCTCCATTCGGCTCTCTTTTTATAGCATTTGTCTACTATTAAGTTTTAATTGTTTTTCAAACGCGATCCACTGTGGCTCTACTACGATCTATCAATATATCCTTATAATTCATTTAATTTTAAATAAAATTTAAATTATATATTTCACAAAATTAATGGAGAGGAAGTACCAGGAGGCATTCCCAAAAATTAAGAGTGCTATAAACACCACCAACAGCAGAATGGCTTTAACGACTGATATATGGACAAGTGTTGCCACTATGTCAAAATTAAAGATTATATTAGTAAAACTCAATGTGTGGCTTTTGCACTTTTTAAAGTACACTTTTACACATAAATACCCCGGTTTAGGGTTTTATTTAGTTATAATAAACCAAAAAATTTAATTACATTTTTTTAAACCTTTTATCCGATTAAAAATAAATAATCGTCCGATTAATCGATTATCAAAATAATCGTTAGTTGCAGCCCTACTTGGCAGATTATTGATGAAGTGAAAAAAGTTGTAAAAAGTTATTTATTGTTATGAAAAATGTGAAAAAATAAAATGTTCAATTGTTATATGAAAAATATATTTTCAAAAACATGTTTTACTCTAAACCTGAGAAGATCAAAGCCATAAATCTAAACAAGTTGTGTTCCAAATGTGAGGTTGATATCTCCAAAGCTGATCTCTCAGTGAGATGTTGTTCGGCTGCAGTACCAAACGCTTCCACTAGAGGAAACTCTGCAGTACCAAACGCTTCCACTAGAGGAAACTCTGCAGTACCAAACGCTTCCACTAGAGGAAACTCTGCAGTACCAAACGCTTCCACTAGAGGAAACTCTGCAGTACCAAACGCTTCCACTAGAGGAAACTCGTCTCTCATTAATTTCCAATGCGTCATTTCTGAGGAGCTCAAGTGTGACTATTGTTATCAGGACCATTAAACCTGTTCCAGTCATGGCCATGATTATTGTGTGTGTTACACAGCAAGTGCCAAAACCTTTACCAAAAAACAAAACAAAAAAAAAACTAACATATTTAAACGTAAAAAATGTCCGAAGAGCCCCAGACTGAAGATATGAAGTGTTGTTTGGGAGTTTGAAGAGCACAAACACACGCAGATGTTAATCTGAACACTGCAAATCCGCCGGTTTAAAGTAAAGATTGTGTCTGACTCAATCTCTTCTGCTCATCATAAAACATGCCTTCATCCCTTTCTCTTTATCCATCGCTCCATTCTTCCCTCAGTATGAGAAGTAATCTCCTCCACAACTAAGAGCTTTTCACTGAAGCACAAAACGACTGTAGAGTCACAGTGTCACGACACACTTTCATCACGCATAAATCAATCTATATTTCATGATCTTCAAAACCTTATGATCTGATGCAGGTGAAGCGCAAATCTCCGTCCATTCTGCTCTCTAATGACTCGAAATAACTCTAGACGGACTTAACCATAATAATTAACCATAATCCAAAACTTCCACTTGACTGTTATTCTACAGAGGAAAATAGACATGATCAAATTAGCAAAATATCTCAGTTATTGTTTTAAGCAGCACTGTCATCAAGACATTAATCTGACAGACTCGTACAGTTTCTTCAAGTATGAGTTATTAATATTATAGTTTTATAAATATTTTTGAATTTTATTTATTTAAAACACGTTTTCTAAAAATATTTAAAATATATATAATATAAGCAAAATTATCTGCCAATGGGGTAAGAAAGATAACCAGTTTAATTTTCTGACTCCATTGGCAGATATTTGTTCTTGCTTTAAACTCAAACTCACTTCATTTTGATGCATTTTTCATCAATCAGGATTTAATAGCTTCAGTGATTGTTCTTCTCCAGTAAATGTGTCTTGATTAAGAAGTTGAGATATTTTGCACTGACACTAAACTGGCTGTGTGTTCTGAATGCAGCAAGTGTGTGTCTGAGCTGGGAACGGCGCTCTATCCGTGTTTGTTGGGGTCAAACCTCGAGTGTTGGCTGTGTGTGTGTGTGTGTGTGTGTGTGTGTGTGTGTGTGTGTGTGTGTGTGTGTGTGTGTGTGTGTGTGTCGGGGTTTATAGCAGAGGAGGATCAGTATGCAGGCGACGGCTCGATCACTGTCGGGGAAGCAGAACTGGAGAGTAAATGCCAGCGGATGCGTGACACTGCATACCGATCCAGAGAGAGTGTGTGTGTGTGTGTGTGTGTGTGAGAGAGAGAGAGAGAGAGTGACACTGCATACCGATCCAGAGAGTGTGTGTGTGTGTGTGTGTGTGTGTGTGTGTGTGTGTGTGTGTGTGTGTGTGTGAGAGAGAGAGAGAGAGAGAGAGAGAGTGACACTGCATACCGATCCAGAGAGTGTGTGTGTGTGTGTGAGAGAGAGAGAGAGAGAGAGAGAGAGTGACAATGCATACCGATCCAGAGAGTGTGTGTGTGTGTGTGTGTGAGAGAGAGCGAGAGAGAGAGAGTGACACTGCATACCGATCCAGAGAGTGTGTGTGTGTGTGTGTGTGTGTGTGTGAGAGAGAGAGAGAGAGAGAGAGAGAGAGAGTGACACTGCATACCGATCCAGAGAGAGAGAGAGAGAGTGTGTGTGTGTGTGTGTGTGTGTGTGTGTGTGTGTGTGTGTGTGTGTGTGTGTGTGTGTGTGTGTGTCAGACAGTCAAGTCAAGTCAAGTTTATTTGTATAGCACTTTTCACAATACAGATTGTATCAAAGCAGCTTCACAGTATTAAATTAAAATAATACAACAAAGTTTGTTTCAAGAGGAATTTATTGATTGATAAAATTAAATTAAATATCCCCAACAGTGTTCTAATAGGAGTGTGTGTTGGGCCTTGGGAGCGATTACTGCTGGGTCAGTGATCTAAATACTCTTAGTTAGTAATGTTACAAACACAGACACTGAAGTAAAAGCACAAATACTCTAGTGTGCAAATCATGTGACAGAGCGAAAGACGAGGACTTCATGTGTTTAGAAATACTGAAGTTAAGAAAGAAGTATTCAGTTAATCCTGTCTCATCGTAATCTCACATCACACTGTGTTCTGAGGAACTCGACTGAAGCATCACCTCAGAGTGTGTTTAACACATCAGATCATAGACCCGTGGCATCGAGAAACTTACAATAAACACACTTATTCACAACAAAACATGATTGTGTCGTTTCATTAATATCTGTAACATAAATATGTCATCAGTGACTCAATAAAAGAAACATGTAAGCGAATCAAATCAAGATCAAACAGCAAACAAGTATACAGAATATCCAGAGAATCCAGAACACAAACCCATGAAACACACTAACACTGAGGAAGATCTCATAACCCTAACCCTAACCCTAACCACTCTCATCCAGACCCTAACCCTCATCCTAAACCTAACTCTCATCCAGACCCTAACTCTAACCCTAACCCTAACCCTAACCCTCATCCAGACCCTAACCCTAACTCTCATCCAGACCTTGATCCATCAGTGAACCTTCACACGTCCTTCATTAACCTCGTTAACCTCGATGACCTCGTAATTCAGATCAAACTAACCCTTAAACACACTCCTGATCCTTTCAAAATAAAAGCACACCATCATGATCACAGAAAAATGGCCGTCCTCCCTTCTGCCATTATTACCTCACACACACACACACACACACACACGCTGTGACACACACACACACACACATACACTGTAGCCCCTTTCACACAGAGATTCCGGAAAATACACGGATAAAGTGACCCGGGATTTGACCCGGGTTCGTTTGATTTTGGTCATTCACACTGTCAGTGATTTTCCGGAATCAGAGAGTGCGTTCACACACAACCCGTAAAAATGCCGTAAAGACACGTGACATCGATGTGACTTGTAATCTCAGCAGCGTCTTAAGTTTGCTTATGAGCTGCGATCTCTCTCTCGAGAAACCACGCCTGTGCATTTGATTCTCTGATTCGATCATAAACTTGCGCATTACATACCGTTTCACAGCTGGAGAACGAGCCCGGCTTCAGCGTCATCACTACGACACGGCATTGTTACGGCTTTTGTTCACACAGCGCGCGTTCCGGGACTGAACACGGCAATGTTACTAGGTCCCGACCCGGCATCGATCCCGGCTTAAATCCCGGGTCGAGTTTGCGTTCACACAGAAGGCGCTCTGGCAATTTGCCGGCAATTTGCCGGGTTCAAAGCGCTGTGTGAAAGGGGCTTGTGACACCTACCCCCACACACACACTTATTGAGATTATAACTAGTTGCCACTTAAATGAATTAAACATGCCAGATGATGAGCTCACTATGAAAAAAAGAATAAATCTTAATTATGACATAAATAGATACAATTATGAAATACTAAGTGATAATTATGAGATTAAAGTCAAAGTCAAAATAATGACATACTATATGTGACAATTGTGATACACTAACTTATAATTATAAAAATAAGTTTCAATTTAAAGTTCAAATTATTATGACAGTATAAAGTCATAATTATGGCTTACTAAAACAAATTATGAGATTTAAAAGTCGGAATTATGACTTTCTATGTCATAATAATGATTTGCAAAAGCATGAAGAAGCAGAAACGAGTGATAGCAGCATTACTGACGCACATGTAATATAACACGATCATAGACATTAAACAGTGTATAAATCAGAATCGTCTAATGTTACAAGAGGAAACGACTGAAGCTTTGAGGAGGAGGATGAGGAGGAGGAGGAGGAGGATGAGGAGGAGTAGGAGGAGGAGTAGAAGGAGGAGGAGGAGGATGAGGAGGAGGAGGAGGAGTAGGAGGAGGAGGAGGAGGAGGAGGATGATGATGATGATGATGAGGAGGAGGAGGAGGAGGAGGAGGAGGAGGAGGAGGAGGAGGATGATGATGAGGAGGAGGAGGAGGAGGAGGATGAGGAGGAGTAGGAGGAGGAGGAGGAGGAGAAGGATGATGATGATGAGGAGGAGGATGAGGAGGAGGAGGATGATGATGATGATGAGGAGGAGGATGAGGAGGAGGAGAAGGATGATGATGAGGAGGAGGAGGAGGATGATGATGATGATGAGGAGGAGGAGGAGGAGGAGGAGGAGGAGGAGGAGGAGGAGGAGAAGGAAGATGATGAGGATGAGGAGGAGGATGATGATGATGAGGAGGATGAGGATGAGGAGGAGGATGATGATGAGGAGGAGAAGGATGATGATGAGGAGGAGGAGGAGGAGGATGAGGAGGAGGATGATGAGGAGGAGGATGAGGATGATGATGATGAGGAGGAGGAGGATGATGATGAGGAGGAGGAGGATGAGGAGGAGGAGGAGAAGGAGGAGTAGAAGGAGGAGGAGGAGTAGAAGGAGGAGTAGAAGGAGTAGAAGGAGGAGGAGGAGGAGGAGGAGAAGGATGAGGAGGAGGAGGAGGAGGAGGAGGAGGAGGAGGAGGAGGATGAGGAGGAGGAGGAGGATGATGAGGAGGAGGAGGAGGAGGAGGAAGAGGAGGAGGAGGAGGAGGATGAGGATGAGGAGGATGAGGAGGATGATGAGGAGGAGGATGAGGATGAAGATAAAGATGAAGATGAGGATGATGGACTCGGTCTACTCCATCTGTGTAGATATTCATGCAACACAATATTCAAACTATTTTTGACACACACTTCTGTTCTTCATACACACACTTCTGTTCTTCACACACACACTTCTGTTCTTCACACACACACTTCTGATCTTCACACACACACTTGTGTTCTTCAGCAGAGTTCAGAGTTCTGCTCAGATGATGGACATTAAAGCTGTGCAGCGGTTCATCAGTGTGAGAGTTGTGCTATCAGCACTGAAGCAGACGCTGAACACACACTGAGAGACCAGAAGATCTCCATCCATCATCAGCGCTCGGACTGAAGCTCCTTCATCTGACAGAACCAGAGTTACACTGAACTGAGCTGAAGAGATTCACAAACAACGGTGACGAGAGCCACGTCTTCACACCCCTAGATATCCATATAAGGCGGAGTCTCGAACGGCATCACCGGCGGCCATCTTGTCACAGGGAAGCTTTCTGGCGAGCTCTGTGTATCTGATGTAAGGTGAGTGATCAGCACACACACAAATCCTCTTATCTCGCTGAAATCTTGACGGATTTACAAACGGTTTGGTTTCTTACAAACATTATTAACGTGGCTATAATTCTGAACACTGGAACATGTTGAAATTGCAGATTTTCTTAATTATTCATATGTATGCAGTGTCATAACTACATCTCTGAAGTTTATAACAAACCAAACCGTTTGAAAATCGGTAGAAAATTGAGCAAGTTATGGTAATTTAAAAGTACATGCACCATTAAAACACAATGTTACGAGTGAGCGAGCTCCCTGTGGCAAGATGGCCGCCGTGTGCGGACGTCGACCTCCATTGGCCATCTAGCCTTTATTATATGATATCTATGTTCACACCTGTTAACAACACTGACCCTCAGCCAATGAGAGGTCATGTGACCCACGAGACGTCATGTGGCCAATGAGAGGAGCCTCAGCCCATGAGAGGTCATGTGACCCACGAGACGTCATGTGTCGCCTTTTTTCGCCTTTGGCTTTTGTCTTGCTTAGTTGGGGACATTAAATGTAATATTTAATTTAATATTCCACAATATTATTGATCTCCTGCATTGACACGATTATATGAGAACTGAACTGAGCTGGACGATGACATCACGGTTTTCTCCAGAGCGGATATATATATAAATGAACTAAATTAATAACTTTTTTACAACAGAAATGAGCCATCACTGATCTTACTTAAAGGGATACTCCACCGAAAAATGAAAATTCTGTCATCATATACTCACCCTCATGTTGTTTCAAACCTGTATGAATTTCTTTCTTCTGCTGAACAGAAAGGAAGATATCTAGAAGAATGTGAGTAACCAGACAGTTTTAGATACCATTGACTTCCATAGTATATTTTTTTCCTACTATGGAAGTCAATGGTATCTAAAACACATTTTTCGGTGGAGTATCCCTTTAAGCTGGACTGTGACGCTATTTTCTTCTGGAAACAAACTTTGTTGCATTATTCTCCTGTTATCTCTGTAAAGCTGCTCTGAAACATTCTTTACTGTATAAAGCGCTGTATAAATAAAGCTGACTTGACTTGACGAGGTCATGTGACCAATGAGAGGAAGTTAATGAGTCAAACGGAGAATGATTTATCCCTCCCTTATGTGTTGAAATATTTATTCTATTTAATTAAATATGATTTTGTGTAATATGATGACGGTTTCAGAGCAGTGACTCTAGTGTCAGGAGTTAAAGATTCTCGAGTTCTCACTCTAATATAATCAAGAGATATATTATCTTCCCTCAGAGATCAAGAGATGTCATCACACTCACCGTCAGCAGAGCAAATCACTCAAATATCATCAATTTACAGTCATTTTCATTTATTAAACACCAGTGCTTTTCATGCACGAGCTGTGAACAATATTAAAACCATTTCATTGCTAGATTTAAAGTCAGCGTGAAACACATTTTACTGTAAAATATGATCTTGCGCATGTTTGTTTGTTTCCTTTCCTGACATCACCGGTAAATAGAATATATATATATTAATATCATACTTCCCCAGCTGATTGATTACATTAAGTACGTTTTCTGAAATGTTATGTTTGAATATGCATTATCTAATTAAATACATTAATTTGCACACATTTCCAGAACAGAAATCTGAACATATAAAGCCAGATTCATAATTCCTGTTTGATTTTGTTGGACTATTTAATGTTTTTCCAGAGGAGATTCTGAATAAATTTTTTCATCACTGCATAAATCATAAAATACTGTAAATGTTGTATAAATCAGGGGAATAATATATGAACAAACCTTCAGAATATAGATATGAAATATGCATGAAT
Organism: Leuciscus leuciscus; assembly: GCF_965113295.1. Lineage (NCBI taxonomy): Eukaryota > Metazoa > Chordata > Actinopteri > Cypriniformes > Leuciscidae > Leuciscus > Leuciscus leuciscus. Next base: position 53,509,883 of record NC_138729.1, read on the forward strand.
ATATTTAATAAAAAAAGTGTTATTTATATATAAAGTACCTATATATAATATAAATGATGTTTAAATATATATGCAGTATATACATGCAAATATTTCTTAAATATATTCATGCATATGTGTGTGTATTTATGTATATAAAATAATTATACACAGTACACATTTATTATACAAACACAAACCTTTATTTTGAATGCGATTAATTGCATTTAATCATAAAACTGTAAAGTTGGCGTGTGTAAAGATGCTCAAGTGGAGATTTCTGACGCAAACAGATAAAGTGCAATATAATAAACACTTGTTTTCCTTCCATTATGCAAAATAGAGCTCAAAACTGACCAGTGCATGAAAGACAAGGTCTCTTGCCGTGATCACAGTTAGATAGAGCCCTATCCCTCACCCAGCGCTATTGACTCTGTACAGCGACGCATGTGTCCTTCCTATTTCTCACCCGACACACAGCGGACTTTTCCCTCCACAGACGCACGTCGGTAAATTAGGGAATGAACTTGCGCTCCCGGGGGCGGTTCAGCGGAAAGAGGAGGCATGTTCCGGCACAAACGTTCCCTGGTGCTATTTTGCAGTTTCAGAAAACAATTCCTCCACTGACCAGGAGAAACCTCGTCTAAAGTCAGCGGCGCGTTCAGATGCTATTTTAAGGGCGCATGCTTGGCCATAATGTAGCGTGTGCACAACACACACACACTTTGCTTCTCTCATCTACATACAGACGCAGCAGTTTTCATTTTTAGAAAACCATACATTATTACAAGGAAAAATATTACCACACGAGGGAAATCATTGTGGTGTCCATGAAGATGTGATAAAATAGGCATAAATCTAGCTTACACAATTACCCAGATTATCATACGCCTGTTTAACCGAAGCTAATTTGTGTGTGTTTCTCCATCCCCAATGTCACTTCTCTGTGTTTTACGGCCCTGACGAGAACGTCGGTCTCCTCGGCTGTGAACCGCTCCTGGCGTGCGTCTGGCAAATCCGCCGTTATAATAGCAATCCGCCATGGAACAAGCGTCCCTGCTTTAAAGGGAATGTGAGATGACGCTCTGATTGGTTTATTTCACGTTACGCCCAAACCACACCTATGAGTAATGAAGCTCTTCAGACCAACACATTTTAGATTTGCGTCGAGAGTCATTTATCCCGCCGGTATAATAGCAACAGCTATTGTGGTGTGGTCTGATGGTGTGTTTGAGCTGAGATGAGCTGGTACTGTACGTCTGATGGTGTTTGAGCTGAGATGAGCACGTACTGTACATCTGATGGTGTTTGAGCTGAGATGAGCACGTACTGTACGTCTGATGGTGTTTGAGCTGAGATGAGCACGTACTGTACGTCTGATGGTGTGTTTGAGCTGAGATGAGCACGTACTGTACATCTGATGGTGTGTTTGAGCTGAGATGAGCACGTACTGTACGTCTGATGGTGTGTTTGAGCTGAGATGAGCACGTACTGTACATCTGATGGTGTTTGAGCTGAGATGAGCACGTACTGTACATCTGATGGTGTGTTTGAGCTGAGATGAGCACGTACTGTACGTCTGATGGTGTGTTTGAGCTGAGATGAGCACGTACTGTACGTCTGATGGTGTGTTTGAGCTGAGATGAGCACGTACTGTACATCTGATGGTGTTTGGTGTGTTTGAGCTGAGATGAGCACGTACTGTACGTCTGATGGTGTGTTTGAGCTGAGATGAGCACGTACTGTACATCTGATGGTGTGTTTGAGCTGAGATGAGCACGTACTGTACATCTGATGGTGTGTTTGAGCTGAGATGAGCACGTACTGTACGTCTGATGGTGTGTTTGAGCTGAGATGAGCACGAACTGTACGTCTGATGGTGTGTTTGAGCTGAGATGAGCACGTACTGTACGTCTGATGGTGTGTTTGAGCTGAGATGAGCACGTACTGTACATCTGATGGTGTTTGAGCTGAGATGAGCACGTACTGTACGTCTGATGGTGTGTTTGAGCTGAGATGAGCACGTACTGTACATCTGATGGTGTGTTTGAGCTGAGATGAGCACGTACTGTACATCTGATGGTGTGTTTGAGCTGAGATGAGCACGAACTGTACGTCTGATGGTGTGTTTGAGCTGAGATGAGCACGTACTGTACGTCTGATGGTGTGTTTGAGCTGAGATGAGCACGTACTGTACATCTGATGGTGTGTTTGAGCTGAGATGAGCACGTACTGTACATCTGATGGTGTTTGAGCTGAGATGAGCACGTACTGTACATCTGATGGTGTTTGAGCTGAGATGAGCACGTACTGTACGTCTGATGGTGTGTTTGAGCTGAGATGAGCACGTACTGTACGTCTGATGGTGTGTTTGAGCTGAGATGAGCACGTACTGTACGTCTGATGGTGTGTTTGAGCTGAGATGAGCACGTACTGTACGTCTGATGGTGTGTTTGAGCTGAGATGAGCACGTACTGTACGTCTGATGGTGTGTTTGAGCTGAGATGAGCACGTACTGTACGTCTGATGGTGTGTTTGAGCTGAGATGAGCACGTACTGTACGTCTGATGGTGTGTTTGAGCTGAGATGAGCACGTACTGTACGTCTGATGGTGTGTTTGAGCTGAGATGAGCACGTACTGTACGTCTGATGGTGTGTTTGAGCTGAGATGAGCACGAACTGTACGTCTGATGGTGTGTTTGAGCTGAGATGAGCACGTACTGCACGTCTGATGACAGGAGAACATCACAGATCGTCTGGTCTAGAGACTCTCCTTCAGACATTCATCCGCGAGTAACCCATCATTACTCGATGCTTCTAATGGCTAAAGCCTGAACCTCTACAGCCGTGAGATTCACCCTCGGCCTTTTGTTTGGTAACTCGCTCTTTTAAAGCAGGATTTATCTTCCCAGCCACTGGGAAACGTATGGGATTGATCCTGAATCATGGATCAGTGACCCTGAAGCTCATATCCAGGGCTTAATGCGTACGGCACACACAGCGGCTCTGGAGTGTGTGTTTGCGAGATGATGTGACCCGTAAATCCTCCCGGCTCGGGCCTGATTCATTAAGGTACTGTTGAGGTTAAAGTCTCTGAAATGTATTTTTCTGAAAGCACGGGAAATAAAAGCCAGAGGAAGAATTGGAATCGAGCTCAGAGCGAAACGCCTCGATGGCAAACAAAGAGAGCGGCGTTTCCAATAACCTCACGTCTATTATCCGTCGCTGACACTGATTCAGGATCATCTGGGCACAGTATATATCTCTGAATTAACCCCAACCTCCAGCCAAACCCAACAGCAATATAGCAAGAGCGACAACGCGACTCCAGACACACAGAGCAATAGCAACTTTATTTATATAGCACAATTAAAACAACACAAGTTGACCAATGACAACCTCCTTTTGTCTTGCTTAGTTGGGGACATTTAATGTAATATTCCACAATAATATTGATCTCCTGCATTGACAGCATTATATGAGAACTGAACTGATCTGGACGATGACACCACGGTTTACTCTCTCTCTCTCTCTCTCTCTCTCTCTCTCTCTCTCTCTCTCTCTCTCTCTCTCTCTATATATATATATATATATATATATATATATGAACTAAATTAATAACTTTTTTTTTCTTACAACAAAAATTAACTACTTTCTTAAAAAGCACAACAAAAAAAAGAAGAGAAAACAAATCATCACAAGTCAAGTCTCCTTCATTTATACAGTGCTTTTAATAATATAGATGGTCTCAAAGCAGCTTTACAGTGATAATAGGAGATTACAGTAACAGAGATTGTTTTGGCTCTAGAATAAAGTAATTTTTTTGTAATTTTTTGAGTGATTCACTTCCATTGTAAAAATAATTAGTTACTAACTTAGGGACCGCAAACATGACACCGTTTCCAACTGAAAACAGAAACTTTTAATGCGTTCTGGCAGTTAATTTGCAAGATAACGGTAATATAATATATATTATACAACATAATATACACATAATAAAATGGTCACTGATTAAAAGCTATTGAAAACAGAAGTGTTCTGAGTCCAGTACAGTAGCAGCGTCTCTAATACGTTTAAATGAAATGCCCTCCAACCAAAACCATCCTTGTTATTTTTCCGCACGCTAACAATGATGGATTTACTAGTCGAGTCCAGCAGAATAACAGTTTAAGACGGAGCTGAACGTTTCTCCTCCTCCAGGCGTCCGAGGTTATTTCTGCAGAGTGAAATTACGCTCCACGTTCAGTGTTATATTACATAAATCACAATTAGATCTGAACCAGCAGCATGGCTTCATTCTGGTCCTGTAGCGAATGACAGGAGATGGTGAACACAATCAAGCTAAAGCACAGTTATCAATTACACTTCAATTGCACTTCAGTCAGTGAAACACTGAAACTAATATCAGTAAATATTGGTCACCGAAATAATATAAGAAAGTTGCATGTTATTTAAAAAACATTGGTTTTATATTCCCAGACAAAGATGTGTCATATCGAGAGGGATGTGGGACAGGAGAAGGAAAGAGACAGTCACAACATCTTCATGTTTTCTCCTGATGTTCAAGTACAACATGTGTTGTAAATGCTCTGAAGAGTGAATTATATCTTCCGCAGTGTCAAGACATTTGATTTTGTGCTGCCAGAGAAAGCAAAAATAAAATCCTAATGATGTGAAATGCAAATAATACTATACAAATAAACGTGACGTGCCTTACCATAATAACTGTGGTAAATGGAATCAGGTCTATAATATTCACATTTGTACTGTGGTAAAGTAGAAAAAACAAACAAATTAAAAACAAACCAAAGGAAGAAACGTTTATAATCTGTGAAAATGGGTGAGACGTGAGTGAAGATTTGGGAAAAGAAACAAGATATTCCATGTCCAATGGAATATTGTTAAAGGGGTGGTAAAACGCCTTTTTTCGAAGGCTTGATTGTGTTTGTGGGGTGCACTGTAACATGTGTTCATGCTTCGTTTTTAAAAATTTGCATTATTTTTCACATATTTAACCATTATTCTACACTGCTCTGTCCCTCCTTGTAAAAACGGTCGGATGATTTCCGCGTTCTATGAAGATCGCAGAACATAACATAGAGCCGACAAAGCTTTCGGCATGAATCCAAATGTTTCTATCGGCCCTATCTCGCACCCAGCGCAATTGCCTTTATACACGACGCATGTATCATTCCTATTTCTCACCCGACGCACAGCGGACTTTTCCCTCCACAGACGCACGTCGGTAAATTAGGGAATGAACTTGCGCTCCCGGGGGCGGTTCAGGGAAAAGAGGAGGCGTGTTCCGGCGCAAACGTTCCCTGGTGCTATTTTGCAGTTTCAGAAAACAATTCCTCCACTGACCAGGAGAAACCTAGTCTAAAGTCAGCGGCGTTGCACATGTTATTCAGATGCTATTTTAAGGGCACATGCTTGGCCATAATGTAGCGTGTGCACAACACACACACACACTTTGCTTCTCTCATCTACACACAGACGGTAAACCAAACATTATTACAAGGAAAAATATTACCACACGAGGGAAATCATTGTGGTGTCCATGAAGATGTGAAAAAATAGGCATAAATCTAGCTTACACATTTACCCACATTATCATACGCCTGTTTAACCGAAGCTAATTTGTGTGTGTTTCTCCATCCCCAATGTCACTTCTCTGTGTTTTACGGCCCTGACGAGAACGTCGGTCTCCTCGGCTGTGAACCGCTCCTGGCGTGCGTCTGGCAAATCCGCCGTTATAATAGCAAGCCGCCATGGAACAAGCACGCCTGCTCTTAAAGGGAATGTGAGATGACGCTCTGATTGGTTTATTTCACGTTACGCCCAAACCACACCTATGAGTAATGAAGCTACTTTAGACCAACACATTAGATTTGCGTCGGAGAGTCATTTATCCCGCCGGTATAATAGCAACAGCGCCCGAGACCCGCCCACAAAGTTACTTGTGTTTCACGTTTGATACTTGTGTTTCAGATCGTTACAATAGGGCCCAATGTCTGCAATGTAACATTTAATTGCTAACCTATTATTTCTTTTGTAAACAAAGCTTTGTGCTTCACTCGTGTCATAATATTCACGTAAAACAGCATTCACATACAAAATAATGTGTTTTGGCGGTGATGTGCTTGTCAGGTTTACCGGCACAGCCCTAGTATAGAGCGTGTAGAAATAAAGCTGACTTGGAAATTTGTTTACAGAGGGTTTGAGTGACAGAACCTAATATTTTGTTCATTTCACGTCACTCACAATTTCATATCATTAACTGTGTGGCTCTATGGACTTTAAATGCAGAAGAATAAGAAGGCCAAACACACACATCAGGAGCTGCAGACCTTCAGCACAATCTGCTCAAGCTGAGGCTTTCCTGCAGACCAATGTGAGGCGCACACAAGCTGACGCGAGCTTTGTTTCAGTGGGAACCGCACCGCAGATGGTGGATCTGGCATCGAGAGAGAGAGAGAGAGAGAGAGAAAGAGAGAGAGAGAGAGAGAGAGAGAGAGAGATCCATCTAAATCCTGTCTGAGATGCTTTGGGAAACTCAGCCAAACCAAAGCAAACATGCAAACAAACAAACACAACTGTGATCAGCATGCGACCCCATGTGTGCGAGTCATTAAGGGCCGACACCATCAGGGGCCCGACACGCGTCTCCTGACTCACAGCGGGAGGGACAGAGAATGAGGGGATGGGAATAAAAGACGGGAGCAGATGTCAGTTCCCGCCTGATCAATCTCTTTATCTCTCTCTCTGTCTAACCCTGTCTATTTATCTATAGTAGTGAGGACATTTCACGAATGGACTTATTGCACAGGAGGAACCGATCACGGTCCCACGCTTGAGTTCACTGAGAGCGACCCGTTCTTTCACAGATGTGTGTAGAAGCGTCTGCATGGCTAGTGCTTGATTTATACACCTGTAGCCATAGAAGTGAGTGGAACTCCTGAATTCAATGGTGTGGAGGCGTGTCCCAATACTTTCGGCAATATAGTATTCCATGGTCAACTGTTGGTGGTATTTAGTGGTAGTGGTGGAGGGGGGTTATGGTGTGGGGTTGTTTGGTGGAGGGGGGGGGGGGTTATCAGGCTTGGCCTCTTAGTTCCAGTGAAAGGAACTCTTAATGCTTCAGCAGACCAAGACATTTTGGACAATTTCATGCTCCCAACTTTGTGTGAAGAGTGGTGATGTTCCTGTTCCAGCATGACTGCGCTCCAGTGCACAGAGCAGGACCATTAACACATGGATGACATGCCAGAGCTTCTCGTCCAACATCAGTGCCGGACCTCACTAACCTTGTGGAATCTATCTATCTATCTATCTATCTATCTATCTATCTATCTATCTATCTGTCTGTCTGTCTATCTATCTATCTATCTGTCTATCTGTCTGTCTGTCTGTCTGTCTGTCTATCTATCTATCTATCTATCTATCTATCTATCTATCTATCTGTCTGTCTGTCTGTCTGTCTGTCTGTCTGTCTGTTAACCTAGTCGCTGAAATGACAGCTAACCCTTGCTGGGAATAGAACTGAGACCTGAGAGAGTATTTTGGACTGAACTGATTTATAACTTGATTATATTGAGAAGCACTTGAACCCTGTCAGCTAATGACTCCTCAACTCTTCCTCTGCTCCAGCTGTAGCTTCAGCAACAGAAGCGTTAACCACGGCTCTTACGCTCGTATGACCCTATGCTCTGAACTCTTTCATCTCTAACCCTGCTGTTCTGTCCTTCTGTCACTGCATTAACACAGAGAGACTCCTGGGAATCACAGGCTCTCTAATGACCCGGTGCAGAGACCAGCACACACTCTGTGTTTGGGGAATCAGCAGGGCCAATTACCAGGGCCAAACAAGTCCGACACGCAGCCGGAGGGCCAAACGAGTCCGACACGCAGCCGGAGGGGTAAATGAAGAAGCTGCATGCTTCACTTCTCTTCAGATTCAGATGCTGCTTCACTTTCCATATGGGATTTATTTATTCGCTCTTTGGTCTGCTCTGCACTCTTGTTCAAAATTCCACTGTTAATCCATTATGTTACATGCCGTTTCTTTGCAAATATGAAATGTAAAAGCAATTTCTAAGTGAAATTAGTTTTAGAGGAAATCCTACACCAGGGGCCGGTTTCACAAAGACAGACTTTGACTATGGCTTAGATATAGTAGATAGTCAGACTTCAGATAGACATCTAAATCAGACCGTTGCACAAAGCACTTAAGACTCTTACTATCTTAAGTAGGACTACACTGCAATGCATTCTGGGTAAAATAAGACACTTTTCAAAACAAAAAACATGGCGGATCGAGTAAGCACGTTCAGCCGCTCAGTGCAGTTTACCCCAGCGGAACATATGTGTTTGTTGGAGGAGTATAACAGTTACATGGTCATTTTACTTGGGAAATTTAGCGGAGAATGTAGTAACCAGAAGAAATGTTTAAATTATGAGCCATTTCCCCTTTTCTTTTGGCTGTTTGTAATGTAACTGATTGTTACTGCTGGTTGCCAAGGTAACAGAGTCTTAGACCTAAGTTAGCCTGGGGGTAAGTTAGCCTGGGGGTAGGGATGGGACGGTATGAAAATTTAATATCACGATTATAGTGACCAAAATTATCGCGATTATCAATATTATCACGGTTTTGTTAAAACGAGATGAAAGTGTTCAAAAAGAGTTGATGCTCACACTGAAGACATTTCAACAAGTTTTATATTTGAAAATCAACAAACAACAAATAAAACAAGCAGCTCTATGCATTTTTTAAGGCAAGATTCTATTCTGTGGCATTTCCTTCCTTATAATGACGGTCGTCAATAGCAACGCAGTATAACACCGCGCACATCCACCTAGTGTTAAAGGAGCCGTATGTAAGATTGTGGCCAAAACGGGTACTGCAATCACTTTCAAATTACTGTATAGCGGTGTATCCCCTCCCCCTCCCCCCTGACTCAAGGTTGCCAGATATGCTGCAGGATCCAGCAGGAACGTAGGCTGCTACGTAGCTGTGGTAACTAGAGCAGAGCTGGCAACCCCGATGCCGAAACACTACTGACTTCGTGATTGGTAGATAGCCGGAGGGTGGCGCTTCAGGCCAAAACACAAGATGACAACATCAACATCAGTTGAGGGCTGCAACTTCACTTTTTAAATGACAATATCCTGGCCGGACTACTGTTGTCAGTGATATAAGTATTTGCAATGAACATGATTTCTTAATGTCTAGTGACATATCAGGGCCATTTTATGATTAATTGAAATACATTTCTTACATACAGCTCCTTTAAGTTGTGTTCATGACATGAATGTTGATGTGCCTTTAAGATAACTTCTTCTATGGCGTACGTTATTGTATGCATGCTGTTTTTATGTGAGCGCGCACGTACAGTGAGAGTGAGATTGCTCACGCAAAGAGGAAGATGACCGCTCTACTGCTGACCGTTGTTTTATTATAATATGTTTACTTCCACTTTGATTTGTAGCGTGTTTTAGAGTGTTTTCTTTTCCCTTTTAACATTCGCTCTTCGACATGTATGTGAAGAGTGTGCTTAACTGAGAGAAAACATATATAATAGTCTCGTGGAACTACTAGTTAATTTGCACTGTCTTGTATTCTTCATTAGCCTGACTACGTCAGACTTCCTACTTCCGCTAATTTCATTTCGCTCCTGTAGTCAGTCTGAGATAGCAGCCTATCTTTCAGTTTTCCACCGGCCTGAAAACAGCCGGGCCAATCAACGAACAGAGGGCGGGCTGAGAGCCGTGACGTAGACGCTGATTGTACCGTGGATGCGTAGATTTACCTCACATAATCTGCAAAAGCCATGTTCACTCCAGTATTTCGCTCGATGGTTTTGTTTTCGCATCATACATGCGTTTACAGTGGAAGTTAGATGCGGCTGAGCATGCGCATAACACACGCCATAACCAAACGTTATGTGATTGGCTTACGGGTAACCAATGATTTTAAACTTCAGACAAGCGCCCCCCCCCGCGAGAGAGAAAACACTTCTCTATTATGCCCTTCCAGACTCTGTATACGAAGCAAAGTGAAGTAGCAGAGTCTGGTATTACCAGGCTAATTCTTCATCTGGGCAGACTTCAAACTCTCTGACAGACGTTACACCATGTAACTTATCACAATGGACACACTCGTTTCATTCAAATACAACTTTGCCATCTTGCGTCTCCGTTTTTAATTGTACTGCTATTGAAAATTAAATCAGAGTTGATTTATTGTTTACAGAGTTTGATAATATTGTTGTGATCATCTTGTCTGAACGATTGTTTTGTAAGCTGTACATAATGGATTTATAAACGGGTAAGATTTAAAACATTAATCTCAATTCAATGTCCCCGTAATTATGTGGTAAAAAAAAATCGGTGTAATAAGTGTATAATGAATAACGTTATAAATTATTATCCCTTAAATGTCACTCTTAATAGTCTTGTTTGAACTTGTTCGTTCGTCTTTGGCTCAAAGCTACTTGCTGCGAACTTTTCTTTGCGGAAGCTTCACATTTATTTCAAGTGATTGATATAAAATAGTTCAACTTAAAACAACATTTTATGCCCAATCATTTCCCAGACGTAGTTTTGGTATTGAGGTCAAAGTTAACTTGCCTTGCGTTCGCTATACAACAGTGGGTAATGGTCACACAAGACTCGGCAGATCCCTATTGAAGCGACTTTTTCTTGTGCATGTTCTGCTGACAGGGTGACCATCCTCGATTAAGTTTCCCTCAGGACTTTTGTTAAAGCCAAAATATGACCACACCTCAGAATTGGTTCTCTTAAAAGGCTGAAAAATCTCCCGATCTAAGAAAAATCTTATACTGTGTATGTCCCGAGCATGGTCACTGCCTTCCGCAATTCTTTCTTGAATAAAAAACAACAACATTGCGCGCTGCGCCTGCGTCAGACTGTTGCTGGCTGAACAGGATCTAAAATCGCGATAATCAAACACGGTTCTAATGATAATTACATTTTAAACGATATTAATAACCGTCAGTACATTTTATCGTGGTTTATAGTGAAACCGGTAATCGTCCCATCCCTACCTGGGGGTAAGGTGTCTAATTTTTTTAGTCTAAGTTAAGTCAGTCTTTATTTTTTGTGAAACAGTCTAACTTGCATTAGACTAGTCTATGAGCACATTTTAGACTTGTCTAACACTATAGACCGGTCTAAAATAGCTTTGTGAAACCGGCCCCAGTGTGTTTTACTCATTCCTCTGTGTGGGAGTGTGATGTGTTCACACACTTATATTGGGCTGTAAACGGGCGGCGGGGCTAATAGCCTCGAGACTGGAGCACTGAACCCAAAACACACTGCGTTTCCACCGTCGGGCCAGTGCTAGCCGGGCTGTAAACGGGCGGCGGGGCTAATAGCCTCGAGACTGGAGCACTGAACCCTAAACCACTGCGTTTCCACCGTCGGGCTGAAGCTCCACAGCGCTTCACTAAAACACACTCGTAACACACCTCTCTCTGGAGCAACGGCACACACACACACATCATTTCACCAACTAATGGAAGTTTTATCAGAAAGAAATCACTGAAAACTAGCGTGATAAACATGATAAAAGCGACCGTTTGCTGGCATTCTTGTTTTTTACCTTAAAGATTTAAAACCCAAGCATTGATGTTTTACCACAGGTTTACAATAAAAAGTGATATATTGATCATAATGAATTAACTTTAATTTCTTTATTAGTCACACAGAAATAAAGTGGTATTTACCGTATTTTCACAAAAGAAAGAGGACGCACGTTATTCAGTCGTGTCTGTTTCTGTTTATTTAGTCACAGGACAGTGTGTTTACATCACATTCAGAAAGAATGATCATTTCTACAAATATGCCACCACAAACACGACCTGCGAAGCTTCAGCATCTCTCCCAGGACACTTTCAGTCAGAGAAACAGCTCTCGAAAACCAGAGTTGCGAAGCTAAATATGTATATCTGACAGTCCGGTATAAAGAGACGAGACGTACTGACAGATAAAAGAAAAACATGATTGTGATAGCCTATATGATGGGTCTGATTTCATCAAGCGGTCATATTTACCATGTTTACTATGGTAATGGTTATCACACATGGTATTTTGCATCGCGTCTAAATATTTCTGCCTCATACAGAGATCAGAATCCACACCGGATCACAAACAGAAGGTATTCAAACATTAAAGTGAGTTTTGAGCTAAAATGATTTTAAAAGTCTTTAATGCTGATGTTAGCCGGTGTATGGAATCATCCGTGTGTGTGTCTGTGTGTGTGTGTGTGTGTGTGTGTGTGTGTGTGTGTGTGTGTGTGTGTGTGTGTGTGTGTGTGTGTGTGTGTGTGTGTGTGTGTGTGTGAGAGAGAAATCGCCTCTCGGAGCATGAAGGTGTGTGTTGAGAAGGAATGGTTCAGCAGTGCTGACTGAAGAACAGTGTGTGACGGTCCATTAGTGAAACTTGCGTTAGAACTTCATGATCTGAATGTAAATGTGAGGAAATGCCCTTGCAGAAAGTGAAGAGACACATGGCATCATCACCATGTTCAATGGGGTGTTTGTCAAACAAATTGAATCTCTACAGCTGTAGAATCTTCAGCGTAACGTGAGCCGCATGCTAATAAAAACGCACTGGGGAAAAGTGTGTGTGACGCTGGGCCAAGAACGACGTCGCATTGCATTCGGATCCAATTTCATCCGGCGTTCTGCCTGGTTTAGCGATTCTTCGACTGATGTGAAACTTGTCAACAGAGACGGTTATTCTTGCGCTCGCCGAGCGTGACTGAGTGTGAGAGGATTAAAATGAAATTAACCCGAGCACCACATCGTATCTTCATCAGCGAGTCACGCTGGAGAACACATCCTGCTAAACGTCTCACTCGTGTCCGCAGAACACAGTCACACTGGTCTGAAGAAGAAGCTTAGTCCTTCCAATCCTAACCTGTAGAAGTGACTGTCAACTGAGGCACAGAAATCTCGCAGATTCTATTAAAATATCTTCAGTTGTGTCTCGAAGATGAA
>NC_138729.1:53527883-53535383 GCF_965113295.1 Leuciscus leuciscus
TTTGCATATGCATATTCATGCAAGTGATTCCATGTTTACAAGACATTATGAAAATATGATACAGATGTGCGTCACATTACATTACATTGCTACAAAATCTTGTTTTAGAACAAGCCCTGTTTTAGAATATGAATATGCATATGCAAATGATATGCAGATGAGGATATGCATAGTCAAACGAGGCGCTGTAAGCTCATATATGGTTATTTCGGGGAGGAGACGCATGTGAACACAATCTTCCGGTTAACTGGGATTATAAAGGGAATTTTGCGCAGGTTCTGGCTAAACTCATAAATTAAATTATATAATATTATAAATAATCACAAATAAATTAATACAATAGTATAAAATACATTTCAGAGAAAGTTCTCCTCAATCTTTTCCACCGGCCAAATAGTGTTTTTAAATGCTTTATATTTGTAATGGGAACAGACAGGCCTTATTGTGCATTATTGATCATTATCAATATTTCCTCAGACCGTGAGTTAAAACAAACACTAACACACAGCGTTCCTCAGGAGAAGTGTTCAACAGCAGTGCATACACTACTCATATTACTATTTATTACAATATAAAAAATGTTGTTACTTCTAGGTAATGATTTGATGTAATTTAAGTGCTTAACTCCATTAATGAGAATGCCGTATTTAATCTAAATGTGTATATCAGATGTAAAATCATTATTTTATTGATTTAAACTGTTATTGTGAACATCACTGTATTTATGATATAAGGCCCTATTTTAACGATCTGAAACGCGAGTATCAAGCGCGAAACACAAGTAACTTTGTGGGCGGGTCTCGGCGCTGTTGCTATTATACCGGCGGGATAAATGACTCTCCGACGCAAATCTAAAATGTGTTGGTCTGAAGTAGCTTCATTACTCATAGGTGTGGGTAGCGCGCTTGTTCCATGGCGGTTTGCTATTATAACGGCGGATTTGCCAGACGCACGCCAGGAGCGGTTCACAGCCGAGGAGACCGACGTTCTCGTCAGGGCCGTAAAACACAGAGAAGTGACATTGGGGATGGAGAAACACACACAAATTAGCTTCGGTTAAACAGGCGTATGATAATCTGGGTAAATGTGTAAGCTAGATTTATGCCTATTTTATCACATCTTCATGGACACAACAATGATTTCCCTCGTGTGGTAATATTTTTCCTTGTAATAATGTATGGTTTTCTAAAAATGAGAACTGCTGCTTCTGTGTAGATGAGAGAAGCAAAGTGTGTGTGTGTTGTGCTCACGCTACATTATGGCCAAGCATGTGCCCTTAAAATAGCATCTGAATAACATGTGCAACGCGCCGCTGACTTTAGACGAGGTTTCTCCTGGTCAGTGGAGGAATTGTTTTCTGAAACTGCAAAATAGCACCAGGGAACGTTTGCGCCGGAACACGCCTCCTCTTTTCCCTGAACTGCCCCCGGGAGCGCAAGTTCATTCCCTAATTTACCGACGTGCGTCTGTGGAGGGAAAAGTCCGCTGTGAGTCGGGTGAGAAATAGGAATGACACATGCGTCGTGTACAAAGGCAATTGCGCTGGGTGCGAGATAGGGCCCCAGGACTCATAATGAATATTAAAGTGTTTTTCCTTCATCAGTTCCTCAGATCTCCATCGGTGTCGCCATAAAGCTCTGTCTCTAATGTTCGTACGCATGATCAGAGTTACTTACAGATGCACACTCTCCCCTCAAGTGTGTTTTTTATAATTCATAAATCAATTTATAAATTATTTTTATAAAAGCGTGTGCGTGGGAAGTGACGCACGCCTCTTTCAGGGCCGGTTCTGTTCGCACAAAAACATCGACTGAGCTGAAGTAAAAGTGACGTTCCCGTGTTTGAAGAAATGCAAAAGAAAGAAAAATCTTCATGCTCATATACGGCGGAATAACGTTTTCATAACTTAATGGGAATGTTGGCAAAACATTCTTAGAACATGTTTTTATTGGCGGTGCATCACTGACCCTGAATCAGTGTTTAAGCCTCATGACAGCAGAGGTGTGTGTGTGTGTGTGTGTGTGTGTGTGTGTGTGTGTGTGTGGCTGTAAAACAAGGCTCTTAGTGAAATTTATGAGCACTTATAAAGATTAGTGATGCTCAGGAGCGTTGGGATCACGTGGGACGAGGATCACAGCATCACAGGAGCCTCTACTGGAAATACGTGTAATTATTCATTCACAGCACGATGAACTGTTGAGCTGGAGAGCTCTTGAGATGAGTATGAAAATGAAAAGCACAGCACGCCATCTTGGACCGACTCTGGGCCTTTAAACCTCGGGTAAACGCTGTAATGCTGGAGTTGCACTGCACATCCAGGCCTTCTGCTTCTCAGGTGAACGCATCTCGACTTCATCTCTGAGTCTACATTACACACGGATCTGATAATGAGGCTGTCTGATACAGAAGGCGTCTGTCTTGATGCTGTGATTGACAGCTGTCCGTCATAATGTTCTGCATGTGATTCTGCAGATGAGCTTCAAACAACACGTCAAAGTCTCTAAATCAAAGACAAGTTCAGAGATTCGAAGACTGACGAGCTCAAAGGATCAGATGAAACTGGTTTCTGATTATTAAATAACACTACTTGATCAGATCAGTGCTTCAAATCAGCATTTCCAATAATGCTCCACTAAAGCTCCACTAATGCTCCTATCTGAACTCATTCAGTGCTCTCGTTTGCAGGGTGTTTCAGAACAAACATCTGTTAAATGAATAAACAAGAGTTAAACATCAGTTAATTCTCATCCTATCATTTAAAACCTCTAGTCTGTGATTTTACAGTGACTCTTTCTGAGAGTTACACAGTTACACCAGTAGGTGGCGACAAGTGACTGTATTATAAATGAGTTTATTCATTCAACCGATTCGTTCAACAGCACTGATTCATTCAAGAACTAAACAAGCGACTGTGAGTCATTGAATCATTCACTTAAACGATTCATTCACTCATACTCTCTCACTCACACACACACACACACACACACACACACACACACACACACACACACACACACACACACACACACACACAACCCTAACCCTAACTCTAACCCTAACCCTAACCCTAACCCCCCAGTCATTGAATCACTCATTTAAACGATGAAACTGAATCATTCAGGAGTGAAACACTGCAGTGGTTCGTTCGCAACTATTTTCATTGGCAAAGCAAAAATAAAATAATTTACTCAATAATAACTTGTTATTTCACTGTTGCACTAAAGCGATTCCGGATAAGCGTGCTGTTACTCCATTATATGTATAATGTAGATACACGTTCATAAACACATCTACTTCACAAAGAGCTGCATTTACAACTCATTCTCAAAGCCATAAAACACAATCTAACGAGAGAAATGACATGCAAATACTCTGATATTTTCAAACATTCCACACAAACAAAACAATCCTCTATGAAAAACAAAAGGAAATAAATGCATGATGTTGCAGTGACTCAGTGTGTGTGTGTAAGCAGTGTGTGTGTAAGCAGAGTGTGTGTGTAAGCAGTGTGTGTGTGTGTGTGTGTGTGTGTGTGTGTGTGTGTAAGCAGTGTGTGTGTAAGCAGAGTGTGTGTGTAAGCAGTGTGTGTGTGTGTGTGTGTGTGTGTGTGTGTGTGTGTGTGTGTGTGTGTGTGTGTGTGTGTGTGTGTGTGTGTGTAAGCAGTGTGTGTGTGTGTGTGTGTGTGTGTGTGTGTGTGTGTGTGTGTGTGTGTGTGTGTGTGTGTGTGTGTGTGTGTGTGTGTGTGTGTGTGTGTGCGTCTGTGTGTGCGTTTCAGTGTGTGTGTGTGTGTGTGTGTGTGTGTGTGTGTGTGTGTGTGTGTGTGTGTGTGTGTGTGTGTGTGTGTGTGTGCGTCTGTGCTCCAGGGCTCTTTCATTCTGTGACTTCTTCATCTCGATCTCTTTTTCTCTCTCTGGATCCAGTTCCACACTCTCACTCCGGATCGATCCGGGTTCAGGTTTTACTCGTCGCTGCTTCTGGAGTCGTGGTGTTTTCTCCTCTTAAACTCCGTCAGTGTGTGTGTGTGTGTGTGTGTGTGTGTGTGTGTGTGTGTGTGTGTGAATCACTAACCACGTTTCCACGCATCTCTAGGCTCAGGACGAGTTTGAGCAATATTTCAGTTTTCTCTGCTTACACACACCTCTGCTTACACACACCTCTGCTTACACACACACCTCTGCTTGCACACACCTCTGCTTGCACACACCTCTGCTTACACACACCTCTGCTTACACACACCTATGCTTACACACACCTCTGCTTACACACACCTCTGCTTGCACACACCTCTGCTTGCACACACCTCTGCTTGCACACACACTCTGCTTACACACACCTATGCTTACACACACCTCTGCTTGCACACACCTCTGCTTACACACACCTCTGCTTACACACACACTCTGCTTACACACACCTCACACCTCTACTTACACACACCTCTGCTTACACACACACTGCTTACACACACACACTGCTTACACACACACACTGCTTACACACACACACACACACACACACACACACACACACACACACACACACACACACACACACCACTGCTTACACACACACTCTGCTTACACACACACCTCTGCTTACACACACACCTCTGCTTACACACACCTCTGCTTACACACACCTCTGCTTACACACACTCTGCTTGCGCACACACACTGCTTACACACACACCTCTGCTTACACACACCTCTGCTTACACACACTCTGCTTACACACACCTCTGCTTACACACACTCTGCTTGCGCACACACACTGCTTACACACACACCTCTGCTTACACACACCTCTACTTACACACACCTCTATTTACACACACCTCTGCTTACACACACACACACACACACACTGCTTACACACACACACACACACACACACACACACACACACACACACACACACACACACACACACACACACACACACACACCACTGCTTACACACACACTCTGCTTACACACACACATACACACACACTCTGCTTACACACACACACACACACACACACACACACACACTCTGCTTACACACACACACTCTGCTTACACACACACACTCTGCTTACACACACACACACACACACACACACACACACACACACACACACACACACACACACACTCTGCTTACACACTCTGCTTACACACACTGCTTACACACACCTCTGCTTACACACACCTCTGCTTACACACACCTCTGCTTACATACACACACACACACACACACACACACACACTGCTTACACACACCTCTGCTTACACACACACACACACACACACACACACACACACACTGCTTACACACACACTGCTTACACACACCTATGCTTACACACACACCTCTGCTTACACACACACACACACACACACACACACACACACACACACACACTGCTTACACACACACACACTGCTTACACACACCTCTGCTTACACACACACTCTGCTTACACACACACACACACACACACACACACACACACACACACACACACACACACTGAAACGCACACACAGACGCACACACACACACACACACACACACACACACACACACACAGACGCACACACACACACACACACACACACACACACACACACACACACACACTGAAACGCACACACAGACGCACACACACACACACACGCACACACACATGCGCACACACACACGCACACACACACACACACTGAAACGCACACACAGACGCACACACACACACACACGCAGATGCAGGCACACACACACACACACACACACACACACACACACACACACACACACACACACACACACACACACACACACACAGTAAAAACCTCTCAGTGAACACAACTGTTTTCCACAATAAAGAACCTGGAGAGATTCCAGGGATGGGAAGGTTCTTCATGGAAGATTCTTCAGCGACGCCGACAGAGAAGCTTCATCTCTACAAGACGAGTGTGTCGAGAAGCTCGAGTCAGTCATGAACAACTGGTGTTTCATTAAGAAACACAGTTCAGTGTGTGTGTGTTTCCACATGTTAGAGAAGGAAAGCACGTACATCTATAACACACACTCACACACACACACACACACACACACACACACACACACACACACACACACATCTGCTTCCAATTCAGATGTTTGGAGAGAATTATCAATCAGTGTATAAACATAATTGTGCATTTGCATGAAAGCAGCAGGTGCTGGAGCTTCTGTACGGCATTACCCAGAGAGCATCTGTCCGTCTGTGACCTGACCGTCAGTACACCATCAGCATCAGCGTGAACACACACACACACACACACACACACACACACACACACACACACACACACACACACTCTCAAACACACACCATCAGCATCAGCGTGAACACACACACACACACTCTCAAACACACACACACACACACACACACACACACACACACACTCAAACACACACCATCAGCATCAGCGTGAACACACACACACACACACACACACACACACACACACTCTCAAACACACACCATCAGCATCAGTGTGAACACACACACACACACACACACACACACACACCATCAGCATCAGTGTGAACACACACACACACACACACACACACACACTCTCAAACACACACCATCAGCATCAGTGCGAACACACACTCTCAGATCAGAGATCATAACAAACAAACAAACAAACACACACTCAGACACACAACTGAAGACAAACACTAACCCTGAATCAATTCTAATTAATAAACTGATGTTTCCCACACGTTTACAATATAACAATTTTATACTATTTTATATTATTACTCACAAAAGTCACTTTATAAGAGATTCATTATTTGAAGGAACAACAGCTGGTTAATATGAGCTTTATGATATAGGAGTTATATGTTAATCTGATTAAAAGAGAATGAAGTTTGCATATTTATATCCTCTCATCTCTATTCTAGACTGTGTTCCTTTGAACAATCCTGGAACTTCCCAGCTAACAAAAAATAAATGTTCTAAGAACGTTCTGCTAATGTTCCCATACAGTTATGAAAACGTTTTTTTATGAATGTTCAAAGCATCCAGTATTTTTATTTTATTTTATTTTTAATGTGTCAAACATGCTTTTTCTTGGTTATATGAATGTTAAGGGAACATTCCATTCTGCACACATTATGGAACGTTACTTTTAAATGTTCTCTGAACGTTCTCTTTTGAAACAAGAAGTAACATTTAAAAACACGTTAGATGAACATCCAACTAAAACGTTCCAGGTAAAAAACGTTCCATGAATGATGCATAAATAATGTGTGTTTTTTTCAATAACGTTTTGAGAACATTGTTAAAGATCAGATAACTTTGATAACGAACGTTCTATTGATGTTACTGGAAGAACGTTTGTTTATAACTTTGAGAGAACATGAATAAATAAATATTTCTGTTAATTAAACGTAAAATGTTGAACGAATCCCCGTAACTGTCCTTGATCGAGCCGATGCACTGCAACAGATGCAGAT
>NC_138729.1:53540383-53552883 GCF_965113295.1 Leuciscus leuciscus
ACATTATCATACGCCTGTTTAACCGAAGCTAATTTGTGTGTGTTTCTCCATCCCCAATGTCACTTCTCTGTGTTTTACGGCCCTGACGAGAACGTCGGTCTCCTCGGCTGTGAACCGCTCCTGGCGTGCATCTGGCAAATCCGCCGTTATAATAGCAATCCGCCATGGAACAAGCGCGCCTGCTCTTAAAGGGAATGTGAGATGACGCTCTGATTGGTTTATTTCACGTTACGCCCAAACCACACCTATGAGTAATGTGTCACATGCCTGTCCTGTCTCGTGTAGCACATGTGGTGTTTGTGTTCCTGTCTCTGTTTTGACCCCACCCTCCTTGTTATCTCATTATTGGTTTCATTTGTCCCACCTGTTGTTCCCTCATTATCTGCCTGATTTGTCCCTTTTATAAGTTCCTTTGTGTTTGCAGTCTTTGTCGGATCGTTGTATTGTCTTATGTTTCCTGTTCCCTGCTATCCTTCAGTAAGTTCATGTTCTGGTTTTGTTTTGTATTTACTAGTTATGTTTTCCCCCTCGTGGGTTTTGTTTTGTGTTTGTTTTTCTTTTTGTAATTAAACTATCATTCTCCTGCACTTGAGTCCTCGCACCTTTTTGTATTATATTCAGCCGTGACATAACGATCCGACCACATGAGGACTCAGCAGAGAGAAGCATTTGATTGGGTTAGTTTTGGGGCGATGGTGGATGATTTCATTCGCGATCGGGAGAGAATTGCCAGGGAGGTGGTCCCAGTTCCGGTGGTCCCGAGTCCGGTGATCCCAGTTCCGGTGGTCCCGAGTCCGGTGGTCCCAGTTCCGGTGGTCCCGAGTCCGGTGGTCCCAGTTCTGGTGGTCCCAGTTCCGGTGGTCAGAGTGCCGGTGGTCCCAGTTCCGGTGGTCCAGAGTCCGGTGGCTCCAAGACACAGGAGGAGGAGAAAGGCTCCCTCTGTAACTGTTCCGGTGGTCCCTGTTCCGGTGGTCCCGAGTCCGGTGGCTCCTAACACGGAGACCATCCCGGAGGTGACTGGCGTCCCTGACGCACCGCCCAGGCGTCTTGCTCTGCCCGCGCCGCCCAGGCGTCATGCTCTGCTGGCCCCGCCCGAGCTGCTCGCACTGCCTGCACCACCCCAGCCAGAGACTGTTCACGTCACGTCTGCCCAGCCAGAGACTGTTGACGTCACGTCTGCCCAGCCAGAGACTGTTGACGTCACGTCTGCCCAGCCAGAGACTGTTCACGTCACGTCTGCCCAGCCAGAGACTGTTCACGTCACGTCTGCCCAGCCAGAGACTGTTCACGTCACGTCTGCCCAGCCAGAGACTGTTCACGTCACGTCTGCCCAGCCAGAGACTGTTCACGTCACGTCTGCCGAGCCTGTGTCTTCGGACAAGATGGCCGCCACAGAGACTGTTCACGTCACGTCTGCCTAGCCTGTATCTTCGGACAAGTTGGCCGACGCCGAGCCTTTTCACATCACGTCTGCCGAGCCTGTGTCTTCGGACAAGATGGCCGCCGCTGAGCCGGTGGTGTCTGTTCCTGAGCCGGTGGTGTCTGTTCCTGAGCCGGTGGTGTCTGTTCCTGAGCCGGTGGTGTCAGTTCCTGAGCCGGTGGTGTCTGAGCCGGTGGTGTCTATTCCTGAGCCGCCCGAGGGGTCGTCTCCGCCATGGCCGCCCGAGGGGTCGTCTCCGCCATGGCCGCCCGAGGGGTAGTCTCCGCCATGGCCGCCTGAGGGGTCGTCTCCGCCATGGCCGCCTGAGGGGTCGTCTCAGCCCTGGCTGCCTGCACAATCTTCTCCGCCGTGGCTTCCCGAGGGAGAGTCTCCGCCGTGGCCGCTCGAGGGGTCGTCTCCACCCTGGCCGCCAGATGGACTGTCTGCCCCGCCCTGGTCTGTCCCTCCCGTCCCTCCCTGGTCTGTCCCTCCCGTCCCTCCCTGGTCTGTTCCTCCCGTCCCTAGTGGAGCGTCTGGTAGCCGCTCCTTAACCCTCTGGGGACCAAAAACGCGCCCGCGCGTTTTGCTCGTTTTTTTTTTTAGCAATGAAAAATAAACACAAAATGCTCTGTTAATTTTGATCTTTCATTTTCGTGTAATACATCAATCGATCCTGTTCAGTTTCTATTTTTTTTCTGTATACTCACAATACAAATAAAGTGTTTTGCTTTTTGACAAATAAAGAAAAACTAACATGATGCTATTTCTGCCTTCTCTCTGTCAGTAAACTCCCATTTGAAACGCGTTCGAAAATTATCTATAACTCCGCGAAAATTCAGTCAAACAGGCAAACAGACCCACGGGCATAAAGCTTGAGATCGCAGCTTTTAAATGAAGTAATTTATATAAAAAACAAATATTATCAGCTTCTGTAATCTGTATAAAAAGAGAGCGACTCCAGTCGAGCTCATTACGAGCCATTCAAAAGTAATGTGACCACTCCCCGGAGAGCGCGTGCTATTCAAACGCAAATTCTGAGAACCATTTCAGTCTGTGAAACGCCCCCACATCAGCTGTAAACAAAGAGGCATAATATAGCCTACCTTATGGAGAAAATTTTCCGTGCTGATATGAGGAGCAGATCCCGCTGAGGAGTGAGGTAGGCTAAGTTATCCTTTCTCAAGTGTTAATGTGGAATAACGTTATGGAATAACGTTGTAGGCTTATGTAAACAAAAAGATGAATCGCGTTTCTATAATATGAATCGCGCGTCTATTTGTAAAGAGTGTTTAGCCTAAATATGAATCGCGCGTCTGTGTGTGAAAGAATAAACTGCTTTTACAGTTACAGTTACTGCGTTACAGTCAGGCGAAGTATGAAAGACAACATTTTGTTGACTAGATTTGGGTACAGTTTTTACTGTAGAATATACTGTCACATCAAATAAGCTTTTCTGAATATATATAAAATACTATTTTGTCAAAAATAAAGTCATAGACTAAGATGTTCCAATGTTGGCTATATTCAAACTAATGAATACATATGATAAAATGTAGGCCTATAATCTTTTCTTTTTTTTTTTTTACAAAGAAAGAGTACTTTTTTGCAGAAATATTGCTGAAATTGTAATTATTGTTGTAATTGTAACCTTTTTAATAAAATAGCAAAACATATTTACAAGATAGATGTAAGCAAAATCTTAAATGGTCAATATAAGTCTTCTTCAAAATATATATTTTGTCTTTGCATTGTGGCTCAGTCAGTGTCACACCTGAATGAATGGCTAATTATGCAGAGTCATTATGCAGAGTGGGTGGGACTAAGGTGTAAACTACTCCTCCCCCTCGCATATTGGCTTTCCAAGCAAAACCTGTTTTACACCATTTAAATCAATGTATTTTTTTTTGTGAACGATAAAGCAAGACTATTTTCACATCATTTTGAAGCTAGAACTGAAAGGGACAACATCCATTAGTCAAAAGTCTTGTGGGCACATATTTTGTATGAGTTTTGTGGTCTTATTTCAGCAACTTTCATTTTTATTTTTTTAAATAACCACGCATAAACATTATTCTCTTAAAAATACAAACATCTACATACATGTTGCTCGCATATTATGGTAGGCCTGTTTGTGCTATATAGAGTGAATTTACACCTTTGCCATTAACATGTTTATAAATAACTGAAAAAAGCACAAATGTCAGAGCATGTCAGAACATCTCAAGGGCCACAAAAACAGCTTGGTCCCCAGAGGGTTAAAGGGGTCATATAATGCCATTTTTGTACAAGCTAATATGATTCTTTAGGGTCTAAATTAAAAGTTTGTAATATACTTTAATTAAAAATTCTCATTAGTATTGTAAGAAAACACTAATTTTACCTGGTCAAAAACAGCTCTGTTTTCAGCACGCCGTTTCAGTGCATGTGTCTTTAAATGATAATGAGCTTTGCTCACCCCGCCCCTCTGTTCTGTGGGTACACCGTATTAGACATTCTCTGACCGTATCTAACACAATAACCACGTGTTATTCGTTATAAACGTGGGATTATGAATTATATTGAGAACGTCGTACATAGAAAACATGCCGTAATGTACCCTGAGTGTAAACCTTAGACGCATTCATCGTGAAGCCTGCAGCAAGGTTTGCAAATTTCGCAAAGATTAATATAAATACTAATATAAAGGTTAATAAAACATTACACTCACATCTTCTGGAGGTTCAGCAGGAACACGTTGGTACCGATCCGTTTTTTCTCGTTTGTGAAGCTGTCTGGTGTGAAATGATTCGCGCAAACATGAAAGCACAGACGATCGTGGGGAATCCCCGTGAGGGAATCCCCGCGTCAATCCTTTGGGCATATCGCTTCAAAAACAAAACTCAGCCACTGCTTCTTCAACGGCTCGGATTTAGGAACATCCAAATGACTGCTGTGTTCCTTATTACATCTAAGAACAGAACACCACAATCGCTTAGACGCCATACTCCAGCATATCAACAATGGCGGACTACTATGACGACGGCTGTCACAGCTTGCTCAGGGCGGGTCTTGTGTTGAAACACGGCTGTCAATCACAATAGCGGGAGGGGCGTACGATCTTATGACGTCACAATATCGAACGGCTTGATTTCAGAGATGGTCAAACATATAAGGAGATTAAAACAAAACCACTGGATGGATTTTTATCATGATAGGATGGTTGTGTACAGGCACTGCCAACAGACATTTCAGTGCAATCAACTTGTAAAAGTGCATGTACCATTATATGACCCCTTTAAGGAGGGGGTAATGTCACATGCCTGTCCTGTCTCGTGTAGCACATGTGGTGTTTGTGTTCCTGTCTCTGTTTTGACCCCACCCTCCTTGTTATCTCATTATTGGTTTCATTTGTCCCACCTGTTGTTCCCTCATTATCTGCCTGATTTGTCCCTTTTATAAGTTCCTTTGTGTTTGCAGTCTTTGTCGGATCGTTGTATTGTCTTATGTTTCCTGTTCCCTGTTATCCTTCAGTAAGTTCATGTTCTGGTTTTGTTTTGTATTTACTAGTTATGTTTTCCCGCGTGGGTTTTGTTTTGTGTTTGTTTTTCTTTTTGTAATTAAACTATCATTCTCCTGCACTTGAGTCCTCGCACCTTTTTGTATTATATTCAGCCGTGACATAATGAAGCTACTTCAGAACAACACATTTTAGATTTGCGTCGGAGAGTCATTTATCCCGCCGGTATAATAGCAACAGCACCCGAGATCCGCCCACAAAGTTACTTGTGTTTCACGCTTGATACTTGTGTTTCAGATCGTTAAAATAGGGCCCAATATGTTCATTTACTGTCTTTTTTATTGCACTTGAAACACATTAAGCTAGATATAACGTGCAGCATATGGACTATACATGTATGTATATATATATATATATATAATGTACTGCTTTGAAACAGCATGGAGATCTGCAGTGAGCGTCAGGAAATTTCTTAAAGTACAGTTGAATAAAACTGCATGTTAAACACTGAATCTGATCTGAATGGTTGTGTTTGAGTCTCATAAAGACTGATAAAGATAATGATGATGAAGCCCAATCAAACATGTTGAACAAAACCATCACATGATCTTCATGAAGTTCTTCTGTCAATGGATTTAATTACTCTTATTATGCAACTAATAAGGTTGTGACTAATCTGATTAATTTCTCACAGGAACTCTCTCAACTAGATTAGTTATTTCTTAACGTAATTAGCATTGCCGAGTGCAGATTTCATTCAAATGAAAAGAAAGAAGCACATGCGGCTAATCCCAGAACGGCTATTAACTCGGAATTGAGGGGGGAGATGGGGGGGGGGGGGGGTTGGGGGGAGGGGGGGTATTCTGCTGTCGTGTTTGATTTACATGCTGCTGTGAACACCTGTGTCTCGTGGCCACCAATAATTACCTCACTTGCCACCGTTTTCTCCTAATAATGGCCACGATTTACTAGGCCTCTTCTGTCCTCGGACAGCTGGTGCTTTGAGGAACGAGCGGCTCCTCCACAATCCCACAATGCTCCTCGTAACCATGACGACACGCCAAAAGCTCCCCAGGAAAACACACAATGACCATCGCAGACCCATATAAAGATCATTTAACAAACAGGCGGTGTTAAACAGGCGGTTTACACACACAACACAACATCACTGCTAAACACAAATAATACCAGTAATCCACCCAGCACTGGATGCATATTCATGAACACTTTATTCCAATGGTCCACATTAGAAGTCCTACTAATACTAACCCGGACCCTAATCTAACAGTCTACCAATACTCTAATGAGACTTAATTGAAAATGAATTATTAATAATCTATTACATTACACATTTTAGGTCATGTAATCGTGCTACTATTAGATTACTCGTTTATAACATTGATTTGAACAGTATAATCTTGTAACATATTGATTAAAGAATACAAAGAGAAAGGAAAATGATTCCATTCTTGTTTTCAACATCATAAAGTGTATTAAACATCACATTACATCAGGGCTTGGGAAGAACTGAAGGCGTTCGCAAATTGATGAAAAGATAATTATTAATCAATTCTTACTTTAAAAAAAATTAAAAACAATAAAAATAAAACAAAATGAGACCTTCTAAACATTCAGCAATAGAGCTTTTAGAAAATAACTTTTAAAAGAATAGGAATTTAGGAGAACGGAGCTTTGAGAAAATAATAATTAGGGAGAATCCATGAATTCTGAACAATTTACTGCCATTTTGTGAATATTAAGTAATTTTGTAATTAATAAAAAAGTAACTGTAGTTTTATTATGAGTATTTTATAATGTAATATATATATAACATTTATGTTTAGTTTGTTTTAGTTTTCATGGACATTCAGTTTGTTTTCATTAGTCACATGTCTTCCTTTGTTTGATTGTTCCACTCTGTTGTTACCATGGTGACCGTCACTATGAGTTTGTTAGTTTCACCTGTAGTGTGTTTAGTTAATTACCTTTAAGTGTGTCAGTAACCTCTGTTTGTTGCTCGGTCACGTTTGCGTTACGGTGTTTAATATCTGTCTATCTATCAGTATAAACTCAGCAAGACAAGAAACGTTAGTAAATTTAGTAAAAGCTTTACAGATGATGACTGGACAGGGTTTAGACAATATTCTTCAGGCTTGTTGAACCATAAACGTGTCTGTGGATCATCATTCAGACACACAGATTCACACATCAGGATTCACTGAACACAATGCACAGCTAATGCAACGATTACAACCCATGCTAAAAACCAAACTGACACATTTCAGAAATAAGATTGCATAATTCAACACACCCCTATATTAACTAATCATATATACAATGATGACAACATCAAAATGCACATATGAAGTGAGATGTTTGGCTGTAATAAAGACAGATGTTATCATCACTAATGGAGGAAACACGTGTAAATGATCATTAAACAGTGTCTTTATCAACTCTTTTTATAATCTCTCGTGTCTCGAACACTCGTTTAGTGTTGACGACTGTCATGAATACCCATGGTGCATTTCAACACCGTCACTCATAACAAGCTGATGATGTCAGACTGAACGGCATCATGGGACTGACTCTGAGAACTGCCTGATGGGAAATGGAAAATTAGCATGAAAATGTGTCAGTTAATGTATTTTTAGGAAACACTTTACAATAGGGTTCATTATTAATGTAGAAACGAACATAAACTAACAATGAGCAATTCATTTGTTACAGTATTTGTTAATGTTAGTTAATTGTTCATGTTAGTTCACGAGTGCATTAACTAAACCTTTGATTTTAATAATGTATTAGTAAATGTTGAAACTAACATGACCTAAGATTAATAAATGCTGCAGAAGTATTGTTCACTCTTAGCTCATGTTAAGGTAGTTATCAACTAATGAACGTTATTGTAAAGTGTTACTGATGTTTTAATAATTTAAAGAACCGTTTTCCACTATAGCGAACCTGGAGAGATTGCATGGATGTTAAAGGTTCTTCATGGAACCATCGATGCCGACAGAGAAGCTTCATCTCTAAGAGTGTCGAGAACGTTGTATTTGACAAGCTTTTCTTCGGTCATCTGATGATTATATTCTGAGTTTCCAGCTGATCTGCTCATACATATTCTTCAAAGCATGCACTTATTTCCTATCCCTTGGAAACAAGCTCAGGTTTGTGTGTCCCTTGATCTTATCTGTGAAACGAGGAACAATCATCAGTGGCGTGAGCAGAACAACACGAGCACTGGAATAAAGAGGCGTTTCTGATGAAGAGGCTTGTTTGAGGCTCACTATTACCGTAATGATGAAGAACACGTCTCGCGTCTCTGTTTGTGCAGCTGAAAACACACCTAACAACACACACACTGCTTCAGAAAACACACTCGCCCATTCCAGGAACGCAACACACTCATTAGACGCCTGGAAACCCTGAGCGCAAACGTGAACCGAAGGAGGATAATTGTGTTTTCAGAAGCTACTCGGACGTCGATTGGGATGAAATGACGTGTGGCGGAAACTCCCTTTTCCCAGAAACCCATTTCATCCCTGCCATCCGGAGAGCTGGAAGAGAGAGAGGGAGAAGGAGAGCGAGTCTACAGGTACATGAAAGGAGAACACCTCAAAGCCTGAGGAGAGAAAAAAGAGCATTTGGTTATTTCAGAAGAAAGAAATGGCTCATTGGAAAGTGGTGTTAAACATTATTATGTGTAATTTGGCTTCTTTTTTATGTCGTGCTGCATGTCAGAACCAGCACTCGCCCATTCTCCAGAGATAAAAGCACTGTGGAGCTTCTGACGGCAGCGAGAGTAAAAATAAGCATAATACATGTTTTATTAACAGCTAACCAGACGCCTTTCTCACAGATTTTATTTAAAGAGCAAATTGGAAATCTGCAAAACTCAGCGCACCGCCTTTGTTCTGTTTGGTTGGTCATGCTGGGCCGTGATGAAATAATTGTTTAACGCAGCAGAATCATGCGCTTTGTCCGTTATTTATTCATTAGCACTTTCACCTGACAAAGTGTTTCTGCGTGTTGTTCATGAGGCTTTAGAATCGGCGTGAAACTTAAGTTTTGATCATCTTTTCTCCTCTATTGTGTCTGTGGGTGGGGCTTGATTGTGTCTGTGGGTGGAGCTTGATTGTGTCTGTGGGTGGGGCTTGATTGTGTCTGTGGGTGGGGCTTGATTGTGTCTGTGGGTGGGGCTTGAATGTGTCTGAGGGTGGGGCTTGATTGTGTCTGTGGGTGGGGCTTGATTGTGTCTGAGGGTGGGGCTTGATTGTGTCTGAGGGTGGGGCTTGATTGTGTCTGTGGGTGGAGCTTGATTGTGTCTGTGGGTGGGGCTTGATTGTGTCTGAGGGTGGGGCTTGATTGTGTCTGTGGGTGGGGCTTGATTGTGTCTGTGGGCGGGGCTTGATTGTGTCTTTGGGGAATTGATTGGATGATTGGATGGTTGTGGTTTGCTATTGGCTGATCTCATGTGAGTGACAGGTTAAAGTAAGTAAAATTTATTTGTATAGCACATTTCACAGATAAAAATCACAAAGTGCTTCACAACAAAAGGAAGAATACACAACACTTATAAATAAATACATTACAGCCCATAATCAAAATAAACAGAAGTACACATAAGACCAGCCTAACCACCCTACAGTCTAGTTAAAAGCCTCTTTAAAAAGAAGAGTTTTCAACTGGGTTTTAAAATTTTCCACACAATCCAAGCAGCGTATGGAAGGAGGCAAAGCGTTCCACAACCGAGGTGCCACAACTTGAAACGAACGGTCCCCTCTGGTTTTAAAATGTGTAAGGGGGGCAACTAAAAATCTCTGGCCTGTTGATCTCAGACTACGTGAGGACGTACGCAGCTGTATCAGGTCAGAGATGTATGGGGGCGCCTGTCCTTGTAGGGCTCTAAAAGTTAGAACCAAAATTTTAAAGTGCATTCTAAATTTCACTGGTAGCCAATGAAGTGAAGCTAAAATAGGAGTAATATGTGCCCTTTTACGCGTTTGGGTTAAAAGCCTAGCAGCAGAATTTTGGACAATCTGGAGACGACAAAGATCCTTCTTATTAAGGCAAGTAAAAAGACTGTTACAATAGTCTAAACGAGACTTAAAGCCCCGCCCTCGTTCTCTTTGTCTTCCTTGAGAAACTTGCAGAAAACTCACTTATTTCTACGTGTGAAGAAATCTAAACAAGCTTTAGTGCAGAGGAGAGATTCCATGTTGAAGGTTCTTCATGGAAACATCGATGCCGACAGAGAAGCTTTAGTTTCAGGAGTGTGTCCAACATCAAATGTCTAGTTAACACACTTATTATTATTATACATTTGAATTATGAAAAGCTGAACTATGGCTCTTGCATGTGGTGTAAGTTAGGCTGGCATAATGCTGAAATATTACAAATTCTAGAGTGACAATCTGAGATTTATTTTCAGTTCAATACAAATTGTAATGAAAACAATTGTTTTAATGTAGAAGAATGTGAACTATAAACATAATCCTGGAGTTCTGGAGCCGCATGTGTGTGTGTGTGTGTGTGTGTGTGTGCGTGTGTGTGTGTGTTTGAGTCTGGATCGTGTTTCTGTAATGAGAAGCAGTTCTGCTAATCACACAACACTTCCTGTGCCGTGATTAAAAAAAAACACAGACACACAGACACACACACACACACACACACACACACACACACACACACACACACACACACACACACACACACACACACACACACACACACACACACACACACTCTCTCTCTCTCTCTCTCACACACACACACACACACACACACACACACACACTCACTCTCTCACACACACACACACACACACACACACACACACACACACACACACACACACACACACACACACAGACACACACATACACTTTCACTCTCAAACACTCACACGTCCAGTCAAGTCAAGTCATCTTCATTTATATAGCGCTTTTAACAATGTAGATTGTTTCAAAGCAGCTTTACAGAGACAAGCGTATAATTTAAGGTAACAGAGATTGTTTTGGCTTTATAGCGGTTCTTTAATAAAGTTATTTTCCAGCTAAAGTTAGTTTTGATTGATTCCCTTCCGTCGCAACGATCATTAGTTATTAACTTAGGGGCCGCTAAGACGACACCATTCTCTCTACACAGACTTTAAACGCGAACCTGTGAGAAACGCTGATGGCGTTCACATGCGCATTAAGAACTGGTTCTATAGTTATGTGCGTTTGAATATATGTGCGCAGGTTTGTAATTCCCTACAGACCAAGCCTAATCAAAGTACTGGTCTTTCCTTATATATTTTGATACAGAATTTTATTTTATTTTGTCACTTCGGGTAGATCCGCAAAATGAATTTCCCGACAGCACTTTATCTATAGAGTGGTAAAGGGATCCTCCATAGGGAGAGACTATTTGGCACTTCAGCACTGCGTTGTCATCGGGTCCAGGCGAAGGTCCTTCATCAGATCTGGATACGGCCTGGATCCGGCAGGCTGCGGGAAAAACGAAGACACTAATATTAGCATAGATGCCATTCTTCTTATGATGTAACGAGTACATCAGGATTAATGGGGAGTGTTCCTGGTTCCGGCTGACCTAATCTATGCAGCCTAACATTGAATTATAGAAGTCTATAATGTGTTATGTGTATGCTAGGTCAAAGAGATGTGTCTTTAGTCTAGCTTTGAACTGACAGAGTGCGTCTGCTTCCCGGACAATGTTAGGAAGACTGTTCCAGAGTTTTGGTGCTAAATAGGAGAAGGATCTACCGCCAGCAGTCGATTTTGATATTCTAGGTCAGTGGTTCTCAACTCCAGTCCTCGGGACCCACTGCTCTGCACATTTTGGATGTCTCTTTTATCTGACACACTCAGTTCAGTTCATGGAGTCTATCCTAACGAGCTGATGATCTGAATCAGGTGTGTTAAATAAGGGAGACATACACAATATGCAGAGCAGTGGGTCCCGAGGACTGGAGTTGAGAACCACTGTTCTAGGTATTATCAACTGGCCAGAATTTTGAGATCGCAATTGTCACGAATCTGGTCTGTGGCCTTCCGCCCGATAGCCACCAGAGGTCGCTTCTCCATCATATTGAATCTCACACCACACAGCACACTGGACTGCATTTCCCATCATCCATTGCACGGACAACACACACAGCTGATTACACTAATCACGCTCCCAGCTGAGAACTATCTCACAATCACGATCACCCAATCACACACTCTTTATAAGCCTTGGACATTCTCTCTGTGATCGTCGAGTATTGTATAGCGCATATCCTAGCGACAGCTACTCTACGAAGCCCACTCAGTTGTTTTAAATCTTGCCTTGCCTGTTTTGATATCTGCCTGTGTTTCCTGGATTAACCCTTTGCCTTGCCCTTCGGACTCTGTTTGCCCCTCGTTTGGATCATTGCTTGTGTACCTGGATTATCTCTCTGCCTTGCCCTGTTGGATATTGTTCACCGATCGTAGACCCACGCTTGCCCTAGGATCTCTCTTGTGTCTTGCCCGTACCATACCTGTTTACCGTTGTCTGACCCTTGCCTGTTTACCATGTTTATAAATAAAAGCTTGC
>NC_138729.1:53557883-53602883 GCF_965113295.1 Leuciscus leuciscus
ATGATGGTCCAGGCTGGCTTACACTGGACTAAAAAATCAATGCCAATAAAGAGCCTTAGTGTGTTGCACAATTTTCCGAATGATTCATACACATATGTCGCCTTATTTCCACCTTTGTCACCATTGGTTTTTGTCTTGCTTTAGTTGGGGACATTTCATTTAATATTCCACAATGTTATTGATCTCCTGCATTGACAGCATTATATGAGAACTGAACTGAGCTGGACGATGACATCGCATTTCTCCAGAGTGGATATATATATATATATATATATATATATGAACTAAATTAATAACTTTTTCACAACAAAAATGAACCTTCACTGAACTGACTTAAGCTGGACTGTGACGCTATCTTCTTCTGGAAACAAACTTTGTTGCATTATTCTCCTGTTTTCTCTGTAAAGCTGCTTTGAAACAAGCAGTATTGTAAAAATCGCTGTATAAATAAAGCTGACTTGACATATCAGCTAAATATGAAATCAGCTTCATATAAAAACAAAGAAAGTGCCAATAAAGGCATAATCATAAGCAGTGTGTTCAATAGGAGTGGTTATGAGAACAGCTCTCTCAATCTGACAGCTAATAACAGTTTGATACCAATGAAAGCTACTGTTCATGCAGATTTGGGAACTTACATTTGTCAAAATCCAGTGACAGCCACTGACCCCAAAACAGTTGTACATGTACAAGCGCATAGCGATGGGAATGTTGACACGTAATGGACAAACAGTAGCCGCGTTTCCATTACCCTTCAAATTGTGCAAATTGAAATTGCGAATTGAAAATACGCCCAATGGAAACACGTCAATTTTGCAAAAATCCCATTTAACGTTTTCCCGCTCGCATGAGGAGGTTTTTCAGGCAATTCGAAAAAGAAATATCTCGCAAAGCTGGAATGGAAACAGTTTTTGCACATTTACAGGTCAGCTGACGTAGATGATGAGGTGTGTTTGGACAGAATACGAGACACAGTTTTTTTATTAAACTCATATAAGACATAAGAATTACAGGAATAATGGATTCTAAACCTCAAATAAATGCCACAATCAAGACCTGGAAACAGATCTGAGGGAGAAACACCCAGAAACTCCTCATATGTGCCGCTCACAGGTATAATAAGGGTCGTTCCTCACCATTAATACTTGGAAAACACACATACATCTCCTTCCATTAATAATAATGGCCAGTGCAGTGGCTGCGATATAGTACAAAAACCTACCAGCGTCCGTTGCCATGGTTTTTGGAATGATTTTACTTATCGCAAGAGGAAAAAGTTTTAGTCGCATAACATCGTTAAAAACGTCGTAATTTAGTAGTTTTTTGTCGACATTTAGAAAAAAATCACAAGAGTTTTGCGCAAATCTGTAATGGAAACGTGCCTACTGATAGGAATGTTGACACGTAATGGACAATCAGTATACTGCGTTTCCATTACCCTTCAAATTGCGCAAATTGAAATAGAAAATTTAAAATACGCCCAATGAAAACACGTAGGCCTACATTTCGCCAAAAATTCCATATATCGCCAAAAAGTTTTTATACTTGCATGAGGTGATTTTTCAGGCAATTCGAAATAGGAATATTTTGCAAAACTGCAATGGACTCGCTTTTTTGCGCATTTACAGGTAAATGTTTACCTGATGTAGATGACGCTGTATGTTTGGACAGAAAACGAGACAGATTTCTTCATTAAACTCATAAAAGACTAAATAATAGCGGAAATACTGGAATCTAAGCAACTAAGAAATGCCACAATCAAGACCTTCAAGCAGATATGAGGGAGAAACACCCAGAAACACCTCATATGTGCCGCTCTCAAGAATAAGGGTCTTTCCTTGCCATTAATGTTGGATCAAACACCTATGGCTCCTTCCGTTAATAATAATGTCTAGTGTGGTGGCTACGATATACGTAAACCTACCAACATCCGTTGATGTTTGGAATGACTGAAAAAATTATGTTTTAGTCGCATAACATCGGTTAATGGAAACAGCGTCATTTCGCAATCGTTTTTTATCGACATTTAGAAAATATCGCAAAAGTATTGCGCAAATCTGTAATGGAAATGTGCCTACTATGAACAATCGCTGAAAGTGAAGTCATTTAACCAAAGGTGCCCGAATACAGGAATCACTATAATGGTGACAGACTTTAACTTCTGCACATGTGCAGTTTCTCGAGGTCTTGCTGGGATCATACCAGCCTCCAAAAGACAACATGTTCTGCTCCAGAAAAGCCCTGGGACAGACTGAGGTAAACGTGTCAAGCTGCATTCATGATGTCTCATAAACTGCTAAACAGGTTTCTGGTCTAAAGTAAGAGCCTTAGACTGATGTCACCAAAAACACTCGCAGCAAACGTCTGAAGAACACGATTCAGCGAACATTTCAGAGCGCTGTCAGTCACCATCACATCTAATGGAGGTTCGCAGATTCATCTTGACTCTTTACTGTCAACAACGGCCAAAAATAAAGGATAAAAATTTGTTCCATAAGTAAGAAACTATTTTAAAAAATACATCCAAAACTATGGTCTAATCTGATCAATCTTTTCGATCAGGGGTTTTAAACTGGAAAGGATCTATATATATATATATATATATACACACACACACTCTCTCTCTTCATCATCATCATCACTGCAGAGACCCGGTTCAGAGTAACCTGCTATCTCAGAACTGAGTTTAGGCTCGTCCTGATTCCACGTCTGTGAATTATTGAGTCAGTTCGTCCTCTACATAATGGATCGGGACGCTCTCTCGTATTAAACACGTCTCCGGCTCTTCGCACAGAGCTGAAGGGTGTTGAATGATTTGTAGCTCTGAGCCGCTGAAGGTCTCAGTGACAGCAGGGCGAATCACAGCGAACGGAAACTCTCAGTACAATTATCTTTATCACTGTGCTGATGTGAGTTTACAGACATTAATATGCGCGTGCACGTGTCCTCGGCGTCCCGTGTGAATCATAGAGATGTTCTGTGCGTCCTGATCAACAGCGCTGATTATCCCAAACAACAAGACCGTGGATAACGCCTCAGGTTACGACTGTAACCCTAGTTCCCTGAGAAGGGAACTTGCGCTGCGTCGATGACACTTTGGGAACGCCCCTGCGTGATTGCTTCTGAAGCACGTCTCAACTATTCCAATGGCGAGAGTGAACGTCACGACCAGGAAAGGATAAAAGCACATTCGGTCTGACTGGCGTTAGCTTCGAGAAGGCCGAAGCAAGTCGATCACCGGGATGTAGGACGTATGGCAAAGTGACACAGCGTCTCGTTCCTTTCTCAGGGAACTGGGTTAGGTGGTTAGGGTTAGGTGGCCCACAATATACCAGCAATGAAATACCGGGTGTAGAACCCTGATTCTGAATGGGCCGGAGGAATTAGTTCTATAGCTTGCTTAGCTAAGAGTGTTTCTACTTCTTTTTCCATCACCAGAGCCTGCTCTGGATGTGCTAGTGTCAGTAACACTCCATTGTAGCGTGGTGTAGTCCCTTTCTACTATCTGCATTGAGATATGTTTGGCAGAATCTTCCACTCTGTCAGATAATACAGATAATACTACTAATGGAACCAGCCTCTCAAGGCTGTAATAATGTGTAATGCGAGCAGTCACTTCAGCAACCTGAAGCGTACTGGCAGGAAACAACCGATTTGACTGACTTTCGTCGTGGAGGCGCAGGGTCTGTTGCGCCCGATACGAGGAGCTTGATGGCTGGGGGTCTGTCGAAGGCGAGGGAGATAGTGTTCGAGCACCTCCGCTTGATGTTTAGCCTCCTGGAACCTCTCGACTACGGTGCTAACAGCTTCACCGAAGAGGCAAAACCGGGGCATCCAGCAGGAAATATTTATTCTTGTCTTTGATTTCGGACAAATTTTCCCAAAGGTGTCTCTCCGATGCCACATTCGCTGCCATCGACCGCCCAATAGCACGAGCAGTCTCTTTCCTGGCTCGGAGAGACAGATCAGTGGCCCGACGCAGTTCTTGAACCACGTCAGGCCCCCTCGCTAGTCTCCAGGTCCCTCAGCAGGTCAGCCTGATTTGCCTGTAATATAGCCATTGTATGAAGGCATGCACCGGCCTGACCTGCTGCCATATATATACTTTACCCACTAGCATAGATGATGTTTTAAGTGGCTTAGTGGGTAGCATTGGGGACTTCAGGGACGATGCCGAGGCTGGGGACAGATAACTCGCAAGTGGCTGTTCGACTTTTGGCATCGCCCAATAACCATATTATTTTAGCCCCCTTATATCAGAATAGATGTGGACCTGGGGGCTAAATACTCTTGCTGAATACGGTTTATTCCACGACCTCGATAGTTTTCTTCTTTGTGGAGGTCGTGAAATAATGGAAGTCGCCTTGGTGGAGGTACTGTGCTTGGTGTTAAAAAGTGCTCATCTAATAAACCTTTAGGACGAGCGCCTTGTTTCTCGGCTGGCAATTCGATGCTCAACTTAGACACAGCGTGAGATAGTACCTCCACAAGCTCCTCATATGCTGAGGAAAGAGCTGGCGATTCCTCTTCCCCCATTTCGATGCCCAGCACAAAGCACCGGTGCCTCCTCCGGGGTGGAAGGAACCGCGGGACGGGCTTCCGACACCGGAGAGAGAGCACTGGATCCTTGGACTGAGATGATTGGCGGGGCCCGTCTCAAACCCCGCCGTGGGATCCATTTGCAATCCCCACGTTAAGAGCCTTGAACCGCAGGGAACGCTCGCCTGAACACCCTCCTCCTCTCACAATGCTCACAGTCAGCCCCCTTCGAAGGGCATGTTCCACTACCAAACACATCACACAAAGTTTGTGTGTATCCCCACCCGTGAGATAACGAGGGCAGGGAGAAGCACACAACTTGAACGATTGTTTGATCGCCATTTTAATATTGGTATTGAGCTGTATGATATTGTGACAGACAACAATAAATAAGACAGACAGTATGAACACAGAACGCTTGCTGAGGCACAGAAGCTAACGCCGGTCATGACGTTCACTCTCGCCACTGGACTAGCTGACGCATGTGCTTCAGACGCAGTCACACAGGGGCGTTCCCAAAGCCTCATCGACGCAGCGTGAGTTCCCTCAAAAGGGAACTGATCACTTAACGGGAAAAGGGTCATTACTGCTGTTTACTAAGTCAATCATCACTATTATACTAGTATTCAAACACTCAAATTAATGAATGGCTTTGTTTATTGTTAAGTATTTGCATAACTTTATTTAATAATATCTTAAAATGCATACTTCGAATCAGCCTTAAGTGTGAAATTTTTTATTTAATCAGTTAAAAACTATTAACATGGTTTTAATAATAATTCATAAATCTACATGTACCTGATATGGCCCGGATCTGGGCCGACACTATGTTGCTGTCCGGGGGAAATCAGATGACCAGGAACCACTTGTGAACGTGGAAAATCTGATTTCAGATTCTCTCAAAGTTATGAACAAACAATCTTCCAGTGATGTTAAAAGTTACATTCAAAAGTTACATTCCCTTGATGTTTGAAGAATGATGAAATGGATTAAAAAGAATTTGCATTAAAAAGAAATTGTTTAATTATTTAAACTGTATTTAAATGCACATTTTGGAGAACGTTCAGAAATAATGTTTTCATGACTTAACGATCTTAAAACATGCGTGAAGTGTGTAGACAGTAGCTGCTAACTCACAAGTTTAGCATTAATAAACGTCATCCAGTCTCAGGAATCCGTCTGCAGACTCAGGAGTTAAATCCCATCGGGAATATACAGTCATTATTTCATCACCTGTCCATTCCTGAGCGTCAGACTCCTGCAGGCCTTCACAATGCTGGTCATTCATCACTGCTGAAACTAAAGACAAACAAACACTCCGTGAAAAATATGATGTCAAGCCCCAAACGAACACATAAACAGCTTTCAGCACATCGTCCATGTTTCTCCGACAGCATAAATCTGCTTCTCTATCAGATCAGAGCATCAGTGACAGAAAGCTCCAGACTCCACTGTAAAACACTGTCCCACAAATTAATGGTAAAACACTGGCGACACCATCAGGGGTGAAGAGGCCAACTAAAGCAAACACCGATCATCAAAATGGCGACTGCAAACGTTATTATTTTCAATAAAACATCAACATCTAAATCTCTGTTCATTCTGAACAAGTAACTTTTGTGCATGTATGAAAGAAATACTGTTATATATAAACGTTGTAAGCTGGTTTCACATGAAAGTCAGTTAGTTCTTGTGTTTATTGCTCGTCTCTTCCCCTTTTTCTGTTCTTGTCCTTCAGTGATTCCTCAGGTGTTCATCAGTGTCTGAATTCTCTCACTTCTTTTCATTAACTCTGTCAAGTGGACTATATTAAAACAAGAACAAACACCTGCCAATGGAGTCAGAGAAATAAACTTGTTTTCCCTTTTAATAGGAAAATGCATTTTTTCCTTAAAAAACAGCCACAAAGGACCGGCACTGAGATTAAAATAAGCAGTCCTTTTAATTTTCTCCAGTACAGTACAAATAAAGGTCTCAGGCGTGAGTGAGCGGCGCTTCCATCTCCTGCAGATATTACACCCGGAGTGAAGCCATGCGTAACGACACCGAGTTCAATCCTGTGTCCGGATGCTCATCCACGGGGAACCGTTGCTATGGTGAAGCAGAACCAGTCGCTTAGTGTCCGCATCCCTGCAGGAAATAAGTGTGTTATTCATTCATTCATTCATTCATTCATTCAATCATTAAATAATTCATTCATTCATTCATTCACAGCTATTGTGTTATTGTTGTGAAACACGACACCGACTGCACAAACACTTTCCCATTCATTCCCAGAGGATCAGCCTCAGCGGTAAATACACAGCAGATTGTTGATCAAAATAGGAAAAAGGTTAAATATAGGACTTGACTCAATTTTAAATAATTAAAATTAAATTAAAAACGAATTAATCATAACTAAATCCATCAAATGATACACAAATCATTGATGTCCATATGATGTCAATCTGACGTCTAAACCATGACACTGATTTGATGTAAACTGAATGTCAAACATATTGGCCTGCATATACAATAAACCAATTTGTGGGTATTAACTTTCAATTTTCACCTAATTACCACTGGAAGAAATTAGGGACCGTTCGGTATTTATGGAAGGGGCCACCGGAGGAAAATAGGGGAGGGTCATGTCTTTTTATTCTTTGTTGAGGGGAGGGTCATCCAACTTTTTTTAGTCTAGGGGGAGGGTCACCCAACTTTTATATTCATGAAAACAGCAACATTTCAAAGTGGCTTATTTGGTGTTATTTTTTTCCCATTTAGCTCCATGTTGATCTCGCGTTATCAGCCCCCCTTCGATATCAGATGGGTCTGACCCAACAAAAATCCAGTTTGGAGCTGTTTGACAGTGCGTGTGCGGCGCTCTTCAGTTCCCGCTTAGAAAAAGTGCATCATGTCAGAACAAAAAAACAAAGAAATGTTTACCCGGCAAAGCTTTAAAGCACGAGCAAATAATGAACTTTTGTGATTGCGAATAAGTGCACAGTGTCCTGTGAGTGTAACTCCACCGCTGCATTAACATGTGATGTGAACGTCGAGTTTTACAGTATTGGGACTGAGGCGCCAGAACTGCAGCTGATAGAATGTGCGCTGTAGCGCGATACTACCATATTTTAGTTTCCATTTATTTTGTTTCCACGATGTGTAAGATGTAGGGCTACCACATCTTTAAATTACTATTAGTATTATTTAATTTAACATAATAAAATACGTAGACCTACACCACAAAAACTAGTTGAGGATAAATTCGTTAAAATTGGGCGATTCCAGTGTTATGGACGTGACATTTGCAGTCAAAACTTGAAATATAAATTCTCAGAAAATGCATTTAATACCAATATTTTGAAACGTCTGAAAGGAGTCAAGACATTAGAAAAATATCAGTCTACACATGCGTTTTATATTTAATATGAGGGAAATGGTGGTGGCGCAATGGATAAGACACATGCCTTTGGTGTGAGAGACCCGGTTTCGAATCCACTGTGAGACACCAATGTGTCCCTGAGCAAGACACTTAACCCCTAGTTGCTCCAGAGGTGTGCGACCTCTGACATATATATAGCAATTGTAAGTCGCTTTGGATAAAAGCGTCAGCTAAATGAATAAATGTAAATGT
The DNA here is from genome assembly GCF_965113295.1 of Leuciscus leuciscus. Taxonomy (NCBI): domain Eukaryota; kingdom Metazoa; phylum Chordata; class Actinopteri; order Cypriniformes; family Leuciscidae; genus Leuciscus; species Leuciscus leuciscus. Next base: position 53,566,039 of record NC_138729.1, read on the forward strand.
AAATACACATGTGACGTGACACAAAAAATCTTTAACTTTTAGGTGGCAAAATATTTTTTAGTAATTCTATAAATTACACTGTGCAAACCAAAAGATATATACCCACCAGATGAATAAAGATCGGCCTCCATAGAACATAATTTTTTTAATTTTGTTTTTGTTTTCGCATTTATGTGAAAAAAAAAACAAGAAAAAAAAAAACAATGTTACGGGCGTGACAGTTCTCCATTACGGACATGACTGCTCTGAAAGCGACTTTAAAAATTTCACAGAGACCTCAAACAGAAAGCACAAAGCCTTTCTTTAAAGTGAATTTCGCTTTTATATTAATTGTATCTTAATTTTAATCAATGTTTCATCTGGATTTAATAAATAAGAAGTAAATATAGTAGAAAATAGATAATCACGGAGGAGCGGGCGAGTGAACTGGACTCTTGTCTCATAAATGAACCGAAACTCAGCGTAAGGTAGGCTACTTGCCTCACAGACCTGAGAACTATATAGAAAGCTTGAAATGTCTACTTTCAAACAGAACAATTCAAAACGAAGGAAAACAGACTGCTTTCTGCTTATGAAATGTGCATTTCTCTCTGGCGCGTTCTGAGAAGATCGCGACGCATCATCAACTTCATCTTTGCAGTCGACACAGAAAACACTTGTTTATTAATAAACAATTAAAATGTCTCCTTGCTATATTTGACATATTAATAATCATTACTTTTGCCGGTTCTTTGTGACAGGTTTTAGATGCTTTGTTGGCAGCCCCACCCACAAGTTGAACGAGTCACACCGCATCAGCACCGAAAACATTTGTTTTCAAATCTAAAATCAAAAAATCGTGATACGAACCGAATCGTTGGTTTGGTCTATCGGTACAGCCCTAGTAAGATGAGAAAGCAAGAGTTTATGGTTTAAAAAAAAACAATGGCTATCTGAACATCTTTGCCAAGCGCAAACCAGTACAGAAGTAGGCTAATCAATAAATTATCGGGGAGGGTCATGCCTTTTTTCACAATCATTTTGGAGGGTCATAGAAAAATGTATTGCTGGCGAAGGGAGGGTCATGTCTTTTTTGACAACAGATCTCAAAACTCCTCCGGTGGCCCCTTAAAGGACAAGTTCGGTATTTTACACTTAAAGCCCTGTTTACAGATCGTATCTGATGAAATAGAACGGTTAAGATAAAAATGTGGACACATGCTGCTGTCCCGAGAATTTTAGGTTTATTTCGCTTCACCCCCCCACCCCCACAATGGTTGTCTATGTGCACTGGAAGATTCCGTCCTAAAAACACATTAAACTTTCGTTTACAAAGACGTGAAACTCACCGAGTGGTCAGGGGTGTTCACTGATATGTTCCATCAAAAATCGCTGAAAAAGATGCATTCCAACAGGTTTTATCGTAGTTTTTGTCCAACTCCATTGACTTAATAGGACGTGCTGTGAGACCGCAGCACCTTTACGGTATTACTCCGCCACTTCTTCTTCTGCTTCTTCTGTGTATTCAATGAAATGCCCGTGGTTTGCTTGCAATTGGCAAAGGTGCATTATCGCCACCAACTGGGCTGGAGTGTCTATTATTCAAGCTCTCAACGGAAGAATCACGGGTGTGACGCGTTTGGCAAAATAGGTCCACAAAAGCGAAATAAACCTAAAATTCTCGGGACAGGAGCATGTGTCCAAATTTTAATCTTAACCGTTCTATTTCATCAGATACGATCTGTAAACAGGGCTTTAAGTGTAAAATACCGAACTTGTCCTTTAAATAAAAAACGAACAGTCCCTTACTTCCAAATTGACCTTAAAATGAAATACAGCATCTTGATCAAGTCTTGACTAACTTGCTGGGATCCCCGTAAAAGTTTCTACAGAAGCACCTGACAGAAGAGTTATAAGTAACCTCATAAAAAAAAATAAAAAAAATGTGTGTGTATATATATATATATATATATTTTCCTGTAAATTCTCGCTTATCGGGCTTATGCTACTCTGAATAATGCCTGAACTTCGTATTTTGAGCACTTCTTGCGTTGTTTTTTGCCTCTTCACGATGACTAGTTTAATTTAGTCCCAATTTGTAAGTCGCTTTGGACAAAAGCGTCTGCTAAATGACTAAATGTATAAGTCTTGAAAACCTCAACGTTCAGATTTCTATGATGAAATTCTGCTTGTTGTGCTTTTTTATTGTGCTTTCATAAACTACAACCATTTAAAATCAGATCTACTTTTTTTCCATTTGCAATATTATATACAGTAGCTCTCATTGCCATTTTGTTCTGCCACACATAAAATACTTTGTCAAAAATAAAGGGAATTGACAAGATCCGGTGACAGTAGATCCAGTCCTGACTTCATTCAGCTGCGTTAGAAGACAGTGAGACACTCACTATAGGGATAAAGAGATTAATAGTCAAATAACGCTTATCAAGTCTTCTGATTGGCTGATTCACAGGAAGTGGGCTGTGACAGACTAGATCAACAAAGCTCAAATCATCAGCTATGCAAACTGTCAATCATCTGAAGCCCCTCCCTTCTCATTAGCATAGGCTCAAATGAAACACTCAGATCAGAGGCAGCGTTGCAAACCAGACACACATGCGTTACATTTCAATTGGACACATTTACGCTGCTGATGTGAAGCGGTCTGGTTGTTCTTCAGCGGCTAAACTTTGATGACAATGTGCCGTTTCCTTTCCCGAGCGAATCTGACGAGGATTTCATGCGCCGCCTCAGATGATAAACACAGACCAGCTTCTGTGGAACAGAACAATCAGGTCATGTTCAGTCCACGGAGAGCCACACACACTGAGACAGCACTACTCACTGTGTACTTACTGTATACGGCACGCCTGCCATTCAGTTAGCTCGTCAGTCAGACTTGACTGGAAAATTGTACAAAAAATAAATAAAAATTAATCTGTATGGTACGAAACTTGGTAAAGGTTTTGGCACTTGCTGTGTAACACACAATAATCATGGCCATGACTGGAACAGGTTTAATGGTCCTGATAACAATAGTCACACTTGAGCTCCTCGCGGTCAGAAATGACGCATTGGAAATGAATGAGAGACGAGTTTCCTCTAGTGGAAGCGTTTGGTACTGCAGAGTTTCCTCTAGTGGAAGCGTTTGGTACTGCAGCCGAACAACATACATTTTTTTGAGATATCAACCTCAAATTTGGAACACAACTTGTTTAGATTTATAGATTTGATTTTCTCAGTTTTAGAGTAAAACATGTTTTTGAAAATTTCGATTTCTTATAAAAATTTAAAATAGTATTTTTGCAAATTTTTCATAACAATAAACATAAAATTCTGTCATTTTTTGTAAATTCACTTTTTTTTTACTTTTTGTCACTTCATCAATAATCTGCCAAGTGTCGTGTTTGTAAAGAGATCAAACTTCAGTCTGTCGCTCTAAAGCATTCAAGATTTACCACAGTTAAAGTTGGAAATGTAATTTTCAGGTCTATGCACAAAAAGTGAATAAATGGATTATAAATACAGCGTAAATATAATTTAGTACCATAAAATCCCCCCAAACCACAACATATTTAATTAAATACATTACCGAACTAATAAATAGTACATTCATTTCATTGAAATAAAAAAATAAATGTCTGTTTCTGACTGACACGCGAAGAGCACCAGAGGGTTAAATAGTATGCAAAACACAATAATGTCACATGACCTCATCACAATGCATATTTGGAAATGATTGAAAATCTTAGAAATTACTTTGCATTTTTGATAATTTGTCGATCTGATCAAATAAAGTGACATTTGTTTCATTCGTCACACTGCAAATGGGAGGAGCCTGTTGAGCGCACTGCATTGTGGGATACGCAGTGTGTGTTTGTAAATGCATGAGTCCACACACACTGCAGCAGTATGCGAGTGTGTGTCTCTGACACCAGTGATGAATCTAGCATCTCCTCCCCCATCACTGCAGCATCAGTATGGCCGAACACACACACACACACACACACACACACACACACACACGCACAAGAAAACACTTCAAATTTAACCAGGCACACACTCACACAAGCACAATCTCACACGCCATGACAAACACACCAGCTCCCATAATGCTCTCTGCCTCTGCTCATGGCGGCCACAGAACACAGAGACAGATAAATGTTGGGAAATCAGGAGCGGGAGGCTCAGTGTGTGTGTTTGTGTTTGTGAGTGTTTATGAGTGTGTGTGTGAGTGTTTGTTTGTGTGAGTGTTCATGTGTGTGTGAGTGTGTGTGTGTGTGTGTGTGTGTGTGTGTGTGTGTGTGTGTGTGTGTGTGTGTGTAAATGTTCCAGTAACAACAGCATGTGTAAAACAGCTGTTTTAAATGAAATCTTAGCTCTGGCCCAAACACTAGCAATCACAAAAGCCACACATAATATTCAGACTGCACTTGCCCTTTAATAGTGTGTGAGCTCAGGTCAGTGAGTGTGTGTGTGTAAAGGGCAGCTTGTGCATGTTTATGAGCTCTGGGTCGTGTGCTCTGAATGTCCAGCTGCCACACATGAACAAACACTGCAGGAATCATCATCATCATCATCTTCATCATCACTGCTCCTGCATGTATCAAACACACCTGATTCATTAGCGTGTCGAGGAATGTTGTGTCGCAGGTCTCCAGGAAACACTGATCTAAATGATTGAATGAACAAACGTACGCAGCACATAATTAATGAAGCTTTTGTCCTTTACACAACTAACGGTTTAAAGCAAGACGCCACAGGACAGGTGGAGAGTGCAAACATTTATTTCAATAGAAGCCATCATCATACTTCCCCAGTTGATTATCTGCATTAATAATTTTATATTACAAGTTTTCTGAAATGTTCTGTTTAAATATGCAAATAAGGCACTGTTTAATTAAATATGCACTCATTTGCATACATTTCCAGAGCAGAAATCTGAATATTGGATAAAGTCAAACTCATAAACATTTATTTATGTGTGTTTAAAACAACATTTAAAACTAAAGTGTAATTTTCCATAAAAAGTAGCAAAATAGTTATAAATAGTCACTACAATGTGACTTCAAACAGCATCGTTTACATCTCCATCATGACTCATTGATTATTTCGAGCATTTACTGAGGATCTGCTGACTAATGGGCTGCAAAGCAAGTGATTATTAATAATAATAACCATCAACAGCAGTTAGTACTTACAAACAGGGTGAACACAGGTGACGTGAGACTGTTTTGTCATTTGTCATAGGTGTCGTTGTGAAATATGATGCCAAGCGGTTCAATTCCTCACAGAACAGCATATTAAACATCTAACAACAACACAAACTCCAGCAAAGACAAACAAATATGAAAGCGACCCACTTCTCTTGGATTCACCTTAAAAACATGCTTCTTACTGCATTAGCAATGTAAAACAGTCTGATGTCTGAAACTGAGTTATATGTGGAAAACTCAAATGGAGACTTTGCCTCTTGATTTCACACATCTTCACTGACAGACTAAAGCAGATAAAGACAGAAACACAGATGTGCTCAATGACATTGTGGGGACAACATTTGTAAATGTGCAAATGCAGAATGTTTTTTTTTCAGTCGTGCAGTGAGTGCCAGTCGTCCAGTGAGTGCCAGTCATCCAGTGAGTGCCAGTCATCCAGTGAGTGCCAGTCGTCCAGTGAGTGCCAGTCATCCAGTGAGTGCCAGTCATCCAGTGAGTGCCAGTCGTCCAGTGAGTGCCATTCATCCAGTGAGTGCCAGTCATCCAGTGAGTGCCAGTCGTCCAGTGAGGACCAGTGAGTGCCAGTCATCCAGTGAGTGCCAGCGAGTGCCAGTCATCCAGTGAGTGCCAGTCATCCAGTGAGTGCCAGTGAGTGCCAGTGAGTGCCAGTCATCTAGTGAGTGCCAGTGAGTGCCAGTCATCCAGTGAGTGCCAGTGAGTGCTAGTGAGTGCCAGTCATCCAGTGAGTGCCAGTGAGTGCCAGTCGTCCAGTGAGTGCCAGTGAGTGCCAGTGAGTGCCAGTCGTCCAGTGAGTGCCAGACATCCAGTGAGTGCCAGTCATCCAGTGAGTGCCAGTCGTCCAGTGAGTGCCAGTCGTCCAGTGAGTGCCAGTCGTCCAGTGAGTGCCAGACATCCAGTGAGTGCCAGTCATCCAGTGAGTGCCAGTCGTCCAGTGAGTGCCAGTCATCCAGTGAGTGCCAGTCATCCAGTGAGTGCCAGTCATCCAGTGAGTGCCAGTCGTCCAGTGAGTGCCAGACATCCAGTGAGTGCCAGTCATCCAGTGAGTGCCAGTCGTCCAGTGAGTGCCAGACATCCAGTGAGTGCCAGTCATCCAGTGAGTGCCAGTCGTCCAGTGAGTGCCAGTCATCCAGTGAGTGCCAGTGAGTGCCAGTGAGTGCCAGTCATCCAGTGAGTGCCAGTCGTCCAGTGAGTGCCAGACATCCAGTGAGTGCCAGTCATCTAGTGAGTGCCAGTCGTCCAGTGAGTGCCAGTCATCCAGTGTTGTGGTTTAATTATTTCTTTTCAGGGAAATGACTTCAGAGATTTTCGATACCAGAAATATTAGACTTTATTAACAAACAAAGCCGAGAGACCCTCTGCAGAAAGAACCCTGCAGAAAGATTGTCCAGCAAACGTATATACCTACATCCTTCTCCCAAATATGGTAATACATTCTATAGGTATTTTGAGAAATAGTTTTGTACCATGTGACATTACTGAAATAGAATTCTCTGCTGTAACCCAGCGAGTGCCATGCGAGTGCCATGTAACCACACAGCTCTTAGGTTCCAAAGTCACCCAAAGACATACACAGACAGAAAGGAAATAATAGTGTACAAAAAACAGTTAAATTACTTATTTTCTAAATAATAAAATCTTCAACACCAGTAAGTGCCAGTCGTCCAGTGAGTGCCAGTGAGTGCCAGTCATCCAGTGAGTGCCAGTGAGTGCCAGTCATCCAGTGAGTGCCAATGAATGAGTGCCAGTGAGTGCCAGTCATCCAGTGAGTGCCAGTGAGTGCCAGTCATCCAGTGAGTGCCAGCGAATGAGTGCCAGTGAGTGCCAGTCATCCAGTGAGTGCCAGTGAGTGCCAGTGAGTACCAGTGAGTGCCAGTCATCCAGTGAGTTCCAGTCATCCAGTGAGTGCCAGTGAGTGCCAGTCGTCCAGTGAGTGCCAGTCGTCCAGTGAGTGCCAGCGAGTGCCAGTCATCCAGTGAGTGCCAGTGAGTGCCAGTGAGTGCCAGTCGTCCAGTGAGTGCCAGTGAGTGCCAGTCATCCAGTGAGTGCCAGTGAGTGCCAGTCGTCCAGCGAGTGCCAGTGAGTGCCAGTCGTCCAGTGAGTGCCAGTGAATGAGTGCCAGTGAGTGCCAGTCATCCAGTGAGTGCCAGTGAGTGCCAGTCATCCAGCGAGTGCCAGTGAGTACCAGTCGTCCAGTGAGTGCCAGTGAGTGCCAGTCATCTAATGAATGCCAGTGAGTGCCAGTCATCCACCCTAACCCTAACCCTATACTGACATGCAGAGCAGCCGAAATAAGCAGGGGAAAATGACAACAACAACCGGGAAAAGCCTGAAATATGTAAAAACAATTTCAAACAATCCAGTAGTCAAAGTCAGTGGTGATCTAGTAACAGCTGTTCACTGCACAGCAACTGTTGACTTTCGTTTACATGACAGCGCTGGATCATTTTTATTTAAATGTGCATGCATTTTCATTAAAAGATGGACCATTTGGATCGCATAAACTCATGAACTACTGTTTGAAATTCATCTTGGGGATGATTAATGTTTTATATTTAGTGGATGAGATGGTGCTTTCCCTGTACAATGTCACACGTTTTGATGTCCAGGGTTTAATTTGGCTCCGTCTTAATCCTCTCGTGTCACTGCGCGCAGTTTTGCAGCACACTCCATTATGGATGGCCGATTAATGTTGAGATCATGAATACGCTGGAGTGAATATTAAGCGTTCTGTTCAGCGTCACCACACACACATACGCATATTAATTAGCAGGAGGCACATTATGAGATGACATGGCCTCCGAAATGATCTTTAGCAAATAACACTCTATATAGCTCTGTTCCTAACGCTGTTGTTGTGGTAGTTACGAGGGCAAAAGTATACACACATATTTGCATATATATGAATGTCCTTTAGTTCATTGTGTTCATCTGTCAGATTGATGCAGTGTGTGTGTGTGTGTGTGTGTGTGTGTGTGTGTGAGAGAGAGAGAGAGAGAGAGAGAGAGAGAGAGAAAGAGAGAGTGTGTGTGTGTGTGTGTGTGTGTGTGTGTGTATGTGTGTGTGTGTGTAACTGTGGTAAATCAACAGCGCCCCCTGTTGAGTGCAGAAGTGCAGTGACACTTTAACCAGCAACAAACAAGATAATAACAAGACTAACTTCACTAAGAAAGGGAAGTAAAAAGTTAATATGACTTTCAAGATCAAACTTTTCTCTATTCGTTTTATATAGAGAAGAATGAAATAAGCCACATGAGGTCATGCACTGCAGTGAATTTACCATAGTAAAAGTACCTGCAGCTAAAAGAAAAATCAACCAGTTTTTACAAGGAGCTCCATCGGCAAACGCTGTAAAAATCCATTTGAGAGGTTCTGGAACAAGAACAAATGTGGGCGGGGATTGATTGTGTCTGTGGGGAAATGATTGGATGGTTGTGGTTTGCTATTGGCTGATCTCATGTGAGTGACAGGTTGCCCCGCCCTTGTCATCAGAGAAGAGAAGAGATGCTGCAAGAGGAACTTATTCTGATTCAAGATTATTAACACAATAATGATGTGCACCCATAAATCATTCAGAATAAACACTGAAACATTCCATAAAAACAAAACAAACAAAAAAAAACAAGAATTGTCTGTTTTGATTTCATGGGGACTTTAATTAAGTCTCAAGTGTCGGAGCTGCAGGGTGTTGAAGGTGTTTGCTCAAACACTCACCTGTCATGGGATGGAGAGCGGAGCAGAATCGCCATGGTTACAGTCTCAGCGAGTGAAGTGTGATTAATAGCAGGAAGGCTAGTGGCGAGAGACAGATGTAGGTCATGAACGCTTAGAAAAGCATGTTGACAGAGAAATCAATAAAAGCCCCTGAGCCTCACAGAGCACTTTCATAATCGGAAAGATTCAGTCTCTTCGACACAATGAAAACATTGTGCTTTGAGCCCGTCTGACTGGTGGAAGAGACTGAGAGCCAATTAGAGACACAAGCACAACACATCGACTCCCCCTGCAGGAAGATCTGGAGAGATTCAGGCATCAAGAGCTTCTGGAAATGTCCTGCATATCCACAGGGAAAATGAAGAGAAACATCATCAACAAAACACAACTAAAATACGTTATTGTAAAGTGTTACCGTTATCCATAAATGTTCTCTAAACGTTCAAAACATCCAGTTTTCTTCTTAGATATATCAATGTTAAGGGAACATTACAATTTATAATTCTGCACTTATAATGGGAAACAAGTTGCATTTAAAAAAAAAAAAAAGTTAATGCGTTTATGCATTCCCTGAACGATGAATAAATAATGTTTTGTGCTAACGTTATGAGAACATTATTAAAGACCAGATAACTTTGAGAACGAACGTTCTGTTAATGTTACAGGAAGAACGTTTGTTTAAACCTTGAGAGAACATTAGCGGGGATGAAGAGATCATCACCTCATTAGACCCTCATCATCAGAACTAATAAACACATTAACACAAACATACTGTTTGTTAATCATCAGTAAACGCTGTTTGTTTGAAGGGAAAGTTCAGTCGTTAACATGATTAGCATCAGTGTTTCCGGCTCCTCGCCGCAGGTCATTAAGAGCTGATGTATGACCTTGTTAAACAAACTCGTGTGAACTGTGACGCTCATCAGGCTCATTAAGTCTCGCTGACCAGGAGTGTGTTTCCCGAGAGCGTCGTTAGCCAACTATGGTCACAAGTTCTGTTGTTATCAGCAGCTCAGCGAGTCTGTGTTTCCCAAGACCATCGTTCTAACGAACATTAGCAAACAGCATTGAATCTGGAAATAGAGCAAAATAACTGAGAAAAATTAGAATTATTCCTCAAATAGCGTTAATTAGATCACAAACGTTTTCATTAAAAATAGTTATAACTCCATAACCTGTGTGACATCATTAACCAACATGGTTGAACGACCAATTTGCAACAATAAGGTTTTGGGAAACAGTCATGACTATAGTTGATTTCTTCAACGATGCATCGTACTATAGTAGTGAAGCCGCGAGTTACAGCGTTATACGGTAAACACAGCCCTGGCCAGCCTGAGTTTGGTTCTCGGACCTCGATGGGTCAGGACACACACAGGGCTTCATCTCGAGATTGAGGCCTGCAATCTGCCCGAGGGAACCGGCCTGGGATTAGAAGGTCTCTCTTTTAAACTGTTCCAGTTAGTCCCACTGAAGTGCCTTGGAACGCGCAGCTTTGTTTGATGCGATGACGTCATTTCCACTGAAACAGGAAGCTAAGGCGGGACATATTGAATGGCTCCTCCCCCTTTTCAAACAGCCAATAGCGTTTAGTTTCCCTCACAGACTGACAGCACCATGGAAGCGACTACGAGCGCTGATGATACGCTGGATTCAATAGTAGAGGATTCACTAATTTCATTCTTAACCGTACAGTTGGAGAACGGAATAAACCTCGAGTGTCAGGGCCAGCAGTCCAATCCCTTGCAAAAGTTAGTTACTCGTGCCGTAGAACGTTGTATCAGGGCAAAAAGAAAGCTCCACTGGACTCCAATGTCAAAGGATAACAAAAAATGACCGTTTATTCAGGTCCCACAGTGAAATCTTTTTACAGGAGTAATAAAATAAATGTTTCTTAAACCAAAACTAATGCTGTCTGATATTTCTAAGACAATGTAACGTCCATAGGCTGCGGTAAGAAAACTATATCGCTCAGGTCCTAGTTCACCGCTGGCTCCGAGCGTCCAAAGTCAGTTATGACGCTTCAACGGTATTGCGGGAAACCCAGCACAATTCTCTTAAAGGGGCGGTAGCCCTAAATTCAACCTAAACCCTGAGCTAAACAGAAAATGGTTTTCATTGTTTCCAAATCACAAAAACAGCATTTATAATTCAAATTATATCAATGATCGTTTTCTGTAAACCTCCTTAACATTACTAAGAAACATAACTGAGAAATAATAATCTTTTAATAAAGTTATGTTTGACTACTATTAGCAATAAGCTATTAATGTAGTAATATAACCCTTATAAATCAAATATAAGGTTATTCCATATCCCAAATAATATGTACAGTGTTTTGGCTCCTATATTCCGGCCCCTAATTTTTTCTTATTTCAGAAACAATTACTTTACAAAACAACAAGGAGCCAACAAACTTAAACTAATAACTAATAAGTGTCTCTGTAGCTGTCTTCAGCACCGCCTCATACAGCTTCTTGGAGAAGACAGACCTTGGTAATGGGTCTATCTAATGTGGTTGTCTTCGTCTGGAACCACCTCGATGATCTTACCAAGGACCCAGGAGTTGCGGGGCGCAGAATCATCGACGATCAAGACGATGTCCCCCTCAGCGAAGTTCCGGGAAGCACGAGTCCACTTCTGCCTTTCCTGTAACTGCGGGAGGTATTCTCTTGTCCATCGCTTCCAGAATATGTCGGCTATATACTGGACTTGTTTCCACCTCCTGCGGGCGTAGACATCCTCCTTCATAAAGAGGCCTGGTGGCAGAGAAGGCTTTGATTGAAGAAGCAAGAGGTGGTTGGGGGTAAGTGCTTCCAGGTCTGATGGGTCATTAGAGGCTTTGGTTATAGGTCGACTGTTGATGATGGCTTCTGCCTCACACAAGACGGTGTGCAGGCCTTCCTCATCCAGAGTTTGAAGTCTTACAGTGCTACTGAGGATCTTCCTGACCGACCGAATCATCCGTTCCCAGACGCCGCCATGGTGGGAACCAGTCGGGGGGTTGAAAATCCACTGGATGCCCCTCTGACGCAGACTGCTTTCAATCTTAGAGACATTCCATTCCTCCATAGCTCTCTTTAGCTCCTTCTCCGCCCCCACAAAATTAGTCCCATTATCTGAACGGAGGCTTTTCACTTGGCCTCGTCTCGCTAGAAATCGACGAAGAGCGTCAATGAATGAGTCCGTGTCCAACGATGATGCCATCTCCAGATGGACAGCACGGATAGCCAGGCAGGTGAAGATAACGCCCCACCTCTTTACTAAGCTTCTGCCCCGATTGACTTCGAACGGACCGAAGTAGTCAACTCCAGTGTAGGTGAAAGGGGGTTCATCTGGAAGTACCCTGTCCTGGGGCAAATCTGCCATCTGCTGTTGTCCAGCTGCACCATGCGAGCGTCGACATGTCACACACCTTGATAGGACTCTTCTTATAGAGCTCTTGCATGTACTCCACATCCGACATTGCGTTGAGGCATCCTGTGAGGTAAAGGCCAAAGGAGTGAAGTGCTTCTCCGTCATCTGACTTGATTGTCGGCCAGGCCAGTGCTTTGTCAATGTACGCCATTGAAATCTTATATCCATTACCAAAGTGCTCCTTTAAGAGCCTCTTGGCTTCACGATAGCCAGTTTGCGGTTCCATGTGAAAACAACTTCGTATAAGCTCTCTCGGCTGCCCGTCCATGTACTGCTCCATGTAGTACAGCCGGTCCCTGTCACTATCCGTCTTATCCTCTACTCCATGTTCAAAGGCCCTGATGAATAGCCTGTATTCCATAGGGTCCCCCTTGAATATTGGAATCTTCTGAGGTGGCAGGGTAGCGAGGTTCTGTTGTTTCATTAGGAAGTCAATAATGGATAATGGCGAAGATTCTTGTAGCAAAGTCTCCTGTTCCGTCCTCACATCCCTAGTAGGGGCTCCATGGCTACCTCTGCGAGCAGGTTCTATTCTGACTTCTGCTTTGGGAGTAGTCGTAGCTTGCCTAGGAGCTTGGGGTACCGTGTGCTTTGCTTTCTCTATGTAAGAGTTCATACCATCTTGCTGGCTAACTCTAGACCAGGCTCTGATACCTTCAAACTCCTCTAGTACTCTGCACTTAGCATCGGAGGCGGCAAGCGCGATCTGCATTTGCAACTCCTCTCTCTCAGCTTTTATCTTAGCTTCCTGTTCATCAAGTAGTTGTTTTTGTTTTAGAGTGAAAGCTCGAGCTTGTAGCTCAGCTCTCTCTAATTCAGCCTTCAGACGGGCCGCTGATGCAGAGGATGCTTTGGAATGTACTGAGGATGGTGCTTTAGACCCTTTCCTTAACTTTCTCGAAGCAATAGCCACTGATGCACTATCTTCAGGAGAAATCTCCTCATTTGTCTTTTTAGCCTTGGCTATGCGCTGATACACCTCTTTTATCCATTTCTCAGCCTTAGTAGCAAAGTTATAAAACATATCGGCCTTCGGCTTAAACCATCCTTCCTGATCTGCATTCATTTCTGATGTTTCATCCAGTAACACTTTGACTGATGTATTTAGTTCACAAAACTCTCCAAACAGTTTATTGAACTCTACTGATAACATTTTCTCTACAGCTGGCAGGTTTCTGTCGTCACCTTCATCCATTGACTGAGTTATCTGATTCATTTTGCTGGTTAGCTGACCTAGCTTGTTTTTCCTTTTATTAATGGCATGACGGACTTTTTCTTCATAAGCCTTGGTTGTGACTTTAACCTGTCTAGCTTCAGTAGGTTCAGGTTGTGGGGTTGAATAGTCTGCTTGGCTCATCTTGATGAATTTAAGTTACAGAGAGAACCAAAAAATCAATTTGCCTATTTGCCTGGTGAAGACGTTTCTCAATCACTCTCACAAGAGGCTGTCAGCACTTGCTACAAATAGTAGCTAAAGTTGCACCAACTTAGCTAATTAGCAACAAGCATGTTACATTTTGACGTCTCCACTCAACAGAAAAGGCACAAATAGCATCCAAATTCTCTTTTCTTCAGTACTCACTGCCCACCAATCTGCTTTTTTTCCTTCCTTACAGAGCTCCAGCAGTTTGTGATTCTTGAATCCTTTTTTTTTTAAAGCACAGTTTTCTTACTATGTCAGGGCCAGCAGTCCAATCCCTTGCAAAAGTTAGTTACTCGTGCCGTAGAACGTTGTATCAGGGCAAAAAGAAAGCTCCACTGGACTCCAATGTCAAAGGATAACAAAAAATGACCGTTTATTCAGGTCCCACCATGAAATCTTTTTACAGGAGTAATAAAATAAATGTTTCTTAAACCAAAACTAATGCTGTCTGATATTTCTAAGACAATGTAACGTCCATAGGCTACGGTAAGAAAACTATATCGCTCAGGTCCTAGTTCACCGCTGGCTCCGAGCGTCCAAAGTCAGTTATGACGCTTCAACGGTATTGCGGGAAACCCAGCACAATTCTCTTAAAGGGGCGGTAGCCCTAAATTCAACCTAAACCCTGAGCTAAACAGAAAATGGTTTTCATTGTTTCCAAATCACAAAAACAGCATTTATAATTCAAATTATATCAATGATCGTTTTCTGTAAACCTCCTTAACATTACTAAGAAACATAACTGAGAAATAATAATCTTTTAATAAAGTTATGTTTGACTACTATTAGCAATAAGCTATTAATGTAGTAATATAACCCTTATAAATCAAATATAAGGTTATTCCATATCCCAAATAATATGTACAGTGTTTTGGCTCCTATATCGAGTGTTTGAGCAACCGAACACACACTCCAACCCATAATGCTCAGTGTGTGTCAACGGTCACGTTGGTCAGGTGGTGTTTATAGCATAGGGGGCGGAGCTTTAGAGTCTACAGAGCATGTGATTGGACAGAAGATGTGATGAGAAGCTGAAGTCGCGGTGATGTCATAAAAATCCGTGATTCGTTTTAGCGGAAGTGAGAGAGTAAGTTTGTAATGCTTATATCTCCTAAATTTTGTCATTGTTTTGAAACACACCAGCTTATTCATAAGCTTTAAGCCTAACATATTCATCCTAAAAGCTAAAAAACGTGCATTTTAATTTCAGGGGGCCTTTAAGTTCTGACTTTGAAAATTCACGTTTTGTTTAGCCATAACTTCTCTCAGGAGAACAGGAGACCTCCAGACTCTTTCGGTTCCTCCGTCATCCTTAGAATTAAGCATTCTTACACCCGAGACCGGGGAAACTAATGTCCCACGACCCACAGTTCTGCAGGCTTTAGGAGTTATCAGCCCACAGTTCTGTCCTGTGGTGTGTCCAGTCGTGTCCGATGAGCTTCCCTGTGGAGAAAGTCCGATCAGCTGTTTGTACGGTTTGGTTCGCCTAAGAAAGGTTTTCCCGTGATCAAGCAGAAGTTAGTAAGTGGATAGTCGAGGCTATTTGACTTGCTTACGAGGCTTCTGGACAACCTTCACCCATGTCTGTTAGAGCTCATTCGACGAGAAGTATGGCGACTTCTAAAGCCTTATTCTCAGGAGAATCCCTTCAAGAAGATTCACATCTGTGAGGCTTTATGATGTGGACTTGGGCTCTGCAGTTCTCTTAGTTCTGCTCATGGATATTTTGCAGGTTTAGAAAACAATTGCGCCACTAACCAGGAAAAAATAGTTTAAAGTCAGTGGCGCGTTGCGCATGTTATTCATATGCTATTTTAAGGGCGCATGCTTGGCCATAATCAATGTAGCGTGTGCACAACGCGCATACACTTTGATTCTCTCATCTACACAGAAGCAGCAGTTTTCATTTTTGCAAATCACACATTATTACGATAGATAGATAGATAGATAGATAGACAATTTATTATAAAAGCATACATCTAGCTTACACATTTTCCCAAATTATCATACGCCTGTTTAACCGAAGTTAATTTGGGTGGGTTTCTCCATTTCAATGTAACTTCTCTCTTTTACGGCCATGACGAGAGCGTTGCTCTCCTTGGCTGTGAACCGCGCGCCTGGCAAATCCGCCGTTACAATAGCAATCCGCTATGGAAAAAGCGCGTCTGCTCTTAAAGGGAATGTGAGATGTCGCTCTGATTGGTTTATTTCACGTTACGCCCAAACCACACCTATGAGTAATGAAGCTACTTCAGACCAACCCATTTTAGATTTGCGCCTGGCGCAAGAGTCATTTATCCCGCCGGGAAAATAGCAACAGCGCCGAGACCCGCCCACAAAGTTACTTGCGCTTTGCGCTTGACACTTGCGTTTCGTTAAAATTGGGCCCTCAGTCTTGTTTTCTGGGGGAAAAAATCTAAATTAAGTGAGTTGTTGCTTAAAAAAAGCTAAATTATCTGCCAAAGCGGCACAATAATCTTGTTTCTGTTTGAATTAACATTATTTTTCTTTCCCCACAGGCAGATCATTGAGCTCGTCAGTATGAAGTGTGTGTAATTGTTCCCACAGCATCGCCACTATGACGCCGCGTCTCGGCCCCTACTCAGGGAACAGTGGTTAGTCGTAACCTGAGACGTTTTTTAAATGTTTCAAACATGTTTTTTCTTGATTAAATGAACGTTAAGGGAACATTCCATTGTAATGTTAATTCCATAACTTAAATAGTCCTCACTTTAGATGAGCTCACAAAAATAGTTCACTGACAACTACAAAAAATTGTATAACTACCTGAATTACAGTAGGAATACATGTTAATAAAGCATTTATTAACTATTACTATATGTGGAAATAATACAATGCATAAATGTACATTTAAATAGTTTATTAATCATTTACTTACACTTTCTAAATGATCTGATAAATGTCTGGTTTGTAAATAATGGAATACATAATTTAGAAATGATAAAGTATTTTAATAAAGTATGAAAATACAATTATTAAACTCATTATAGATATGCTTATAAATCAAGAATAAAGCATTTATAGCTGTATTTATTAATGTCTATTAATTCTTTATAAATTATGAATTAGCTATTTACTAATGCTTAATGATTCATAGCATGCAGTTATTATAAAGTGTTACCAACACATTTATAATAATATTTGTGTGATATAAAGGATGGAGATCTTACACTACTGTGTAAGAGTATTTGACTAATCATAAGAACCCTTTTCCATTATAAAGAACCTTTTGTGAATAATGACTCTTGTCTTTTTAGAGCTGCTTTACAGAAGAATCTGAATTAGTCTCATATTTGATGAAGTTTGCACCATTGATTCTGTTATTGTTTATTACTGTGAAGCTGCTTTGAAATGGTATAAAGCGCTATAGAAATAAAGTTTACTTGACATCTCTATTTTAAGAGTGTGCACGTGTCCAAACAAGTGTTTCTTCTGAAATCACAAGGCAGATCTGAAGTGCTCTCAGATGGACGGTAATTATGAGAGATTTCTGGAGGTAGTTTGTGTTTATCAAAGCAGTTGTGCATTAGACTTCTATTAGCAGAGCAGATAAACTGTAGATTTCATTCTCAACGCTTGAATAACTCGTTTGAGAGCTCTCTCCTGTGCACATGCTCATGTTTGCAAGTTTCTATTTCCAGGCGTGTTTTAACGGATCGGCCGGACATCTGGACCTCGTTCAGTCCTGTTTATCTTCATCTCGAGACTCTCTGTACGGTGGTGTTTATCTACATCTCGAGACTCGCTGTAAGATGGTGTTTATCTACATCTCGAGACTCACTGTACGATGGTGTTTATCTACATCTCGAGACTCGCTGTACGATGGTGTTTATCTACATCTCGAGACTCGCTGTACGATGGTGTTTATCTTTATCTCGAGACTCGCTGTACGATGGTGTTTATCTACATCTCGAGACTCGCTGTACGATGGTGTTTATCTACATCTCGAGACTCGCTGTACGATGGTGTTTATCTACATCTCGAGACTCGCTGTACGATGGTGTTTATCTACATCTCGAGACTCGCTGTACGATGGTGTTTATCTACATCTCGAGACTCGCTGTACGATGGTGTTCATCTACATCTCGAGACTCGCTGTACGGTGGTGTTTATCTACATCTCGAGACTCGCTGTACGATGGTGTTTATCTACATCTTGAGACTCGCTGTACGGTGGTGTTTATCTACATCTCGAGACTCGCTGTATGATGGTGTTTATCTACATCTCGAGACTCGCTGTACGATGGTGTTTATCTACATCTCGAGACTCACTGTACGATGGTGTACGATGGTGTTTATCTACATCTCGAGACTCGCTGTACGATGGTGTTTATCTTCATCTCGAGACTCGCTGTACGATGGTGTTTATCTACATCTCGAGACTCGCTGTACGATGGTGTTTATCTACATCTCGAGACTCACTGTACGATGGTGTTTATCTACATCTCGAGACTAGGGGTTGTACTGACTAGTCGATTAGTCAACTAGTCGACCTTAATGCAATGCCGTGACGCTTTAAGCTTGACGTCGACTAGTCGCGTTGATCATGTGACACTATGATTGTCACCATCAAGTGTGTGGAAATACTTTACTAAAGATGAAGCTTGTAAAAATGTCACTTGGAATGTAAGTCTGTCCTGAAGTACAACAAAAGTACAAGTGCAATGCACACTCATCTGAAAAGGCATCCGCTAATGTTAAGTGAGGAATGCAAATCATCTCGACAGCAGTAAATTTACCCTTCGCAGGGAGTTTGATTGACAGGCGATCTGACCAATTATAATCCGCCGAATCCGCCATTTCTGTCCGACAAAGCAGTCAGGAGAGTTAGTAGATTAACGTTGGAGGATTTGAACTTGAATAACGGAGTGTACTGACGTCTTTCTGCAGTTAAAACAACATTCCTTCTTATGTATATTCATGTTTATTTGATGCTATAAATTAACTAGAAGGAAGAGATGATTGGTTCACGAGCAGCTTTAAGAGGATCTACAGCGATCTGCCACAACACATTAAAGAGCCACAAAACGGTATTTATTGTTTAAATTTCTTTATAAAATGACCAAATATGAAAGTTGAGACTTTGTTTACATATTAAAAGTAACCTGCTCTGTCCTGTCTGTCAGCACGTTGTCAGTGTCCTCTCTGCTCCGCGATGTATATTTCACTGTGTCGGACATAGCAACAGTAACTAAAGGGGGAGGGTCTTTGCGAACGGTCAATTAGAAACTTCACTCAACATGCAAACCATGATCGAAAAGTAAAAACTGTGAATGAGCAGGACTGTGACAGTGAGTAGGCTTACTTACAGCCCATCTTGCATAAATGGCATTGTTATGCCAACATAATGCATCACTAAAAAATGTTTGCACTAAAACGGGAGTTATTGTTGCATTGTTACCGTTAAGTTGCAACATATTATGAACTGTATGTCAGCATCTGTATCATTTTCTGCTAATAAATTGCAAATTGGGGCATGTTGCAAAGCAGTCCCATCTCTTGTGTTTTTATGAATGACGTGAGTGACTAGTCAACGTCGACTCGACTTTGATGTCATAACAGTCGACTTCAAAAAATCTGAAGTCGTTCAACCCCAACTCGAGACTCGGTGTACGATGGTGTTTATCTACAAGATACACCTGAGAAAATCAATAATATCAGAAAGGTGATCAGCACATCCTTGAGTTGCACTGAGGTCAGACAGATCAGACCACCTGAGAAAGTAGTTACTATGTCTGACTTCAAAGAAATTGATGGCAAAATTTTGGAAGAAACCGTACAACACCTTAAAACATCAACATGCGCTCTTGACACACTTCCCACATCTTTTTTCAAAAGTGTGCTAAACAGTTTAGAAGCAGATCTTCTAGAAGTGGTAAATGCCTCACTTCTCTCTGGGAGTTTTCCAAACTCCCTGAAAACTGCAGTTGTCAAGCCCCTCCTGAAAAAGAGCAATCTGGATAAGACCATATTAAGCAACTATAGACCGATCTCAAATCTTCCTTTCATAGGCAAGCTCATTGAAAAAGTTATCTTCAATCAGCTGAACAAATTCTTAAGCTCAAATGGATACTTTGACAATTTTCAATCTGGTTTCCGACCGCATCACAGCACAGAGACAGCGCTCATAAAGATAATAAACGATATTCGCTTAAATACTGATTCAGGAAAATTATCAGTGCTGGTACTACTCGACCTCAGTGCTGCATTTGACACTGTCGATCATAACATACTTCTTGACAGGCTGGAAAACTGGGTGGGGCTTTCTGGGATAGTCCTAAAATGGTTCAGGTCATACTTAGATGGGAGAGGTTATTATGTTTGTATAGGAGACCATAAGTCTGAGTGGACATCCATGACATGCGGAGTCCCTCAAGGCTCAATCCTTGCGCCACTCCTGTTCAACCTGTATATGCTCCCAATGAGCCAAATAATGAGAAATAACCAAATTGCTTACCACAGCTATGCAGACGACACACAGCTGTACTTAGCCCTATCGCCTAACGATTACAGCCCCATTGACTCCCTGTGCCGATGCATTGACGAAGTCAACAGTTGGATGTGTCAAAACTTTCTTCAATTAAACAAAGACAAAACTGAAGTTATTGCGTTTGGAAACAAAGATGAAGTTCTCAAGGTGAACGCATACCTTCACTCTAGGGGTCAAACAACTAAAAATCAAGTCAGGAATCTTGGTGTGACACTAGAGTCAGACCTTAGTTTCAGTAGTCATGTCAAAGCAATAACTAAATCAGCATACTATCATCTGAAAAATATTGCAAGAATTAGATGCTTTGTTTCCAGGCAAGACTTAGAGAAACTTGTGCATGCTTTCATCACCAGCAGGGTGGATTATTGTAATGGACTCCTCACTGGCCTTCCCAAAAAGACCATAAGACAGTTGCAGCTCATACAGAACGCTGCCGCTAGGATTCTGAGCAGAACCAGAAAATATGAACATATCACACCAGTCCTCAGGTCTTTACACTGGCTCCCAGTTAAATTTAGGATTGATTTTAAAGTACTATTACTGGTATATAAATCATTCAATGGCCTAGGACCTCAATACATTGCAGATATGCTCACTGAATATAAACCCAACAGATCACTCAGATCATTAGGATCATATCAGCTAGAAATACCAAGGGTTCACTCTAAACATGGTGAGTCTGCTTTTAGCTATTATGCCAGCCGCAGCTGGAACCAGCTTCCAGAAGAGATCAGATGTGCTCCTACAGTAGTCACATTCAAATCCAGACTCAAAACACTTCTGTTTAGCTATGCATTTACTGAATGAGCACTGTGCCGCTGTTCGTCCGACTGTTTGTACTGTACTGTATTTTATTTTATTTTTCTAAACTGTTTTAATTATCCTTATTTCTTTTAATTATTTTAATTTCTCCTATGTCAGCAGGGCATTTAGCCCGAAACTGTAAATGCCCACTCAGAAGGTAAAAGAAAGTGATAATGTGAAAGTGACGTGTATTAATGTGGGTTTGAAAGTAGAACAGTGTTTAAATGACGATATTAAAGTTTTCGTCTGAGAAAGAATGTGAACGCAGTGCTAAAGAAAGTGAAAAGAACGTGTGAGTAAATGAGGGAGAAAAGAAAGTTAAAGGAAAGTTGATAGATGGAAGTCGTAAGAAGATTGAAGGTTAAAAGAAGGTTGAACGATTTAAGTCTTAAGGGAATCCTTTGAAGGAAAGATCTATAATAATATTATTTTTAATTTTTAAAAGTACTGTATTTTATTTAATTTTTCTAAACTGTTTTAATTATTCTTATTTCTTTTTATTATTTTAATTTCTTCTATGTAAAGCACTTTGAATTGCCATTGTGTATGAAATGTGCTATATAAATAAACTTGCCTTGCCTTGCCTTGCCTTACATCTCGAGACTCACTGTACGATGGTGTTTATCTACATCTCGAGACTCGCTGTACGATGGTGTTCATCTACATCTCGAGACTCGCTGTACGATGGTGTTTATCTACATCTCGAGACTCGCTGTACGGTGGTGTTTATCTACATCTCGAGACTCACTGTACGATGGTGTTTATCTACATCTCGAGACTCGCTGTACGATGGTGTTTATCTACATCTCGAGACTCACTGTACGATGGTGTTTATCTACATCTCGAGACTCACTGTATGATGGTGTACGATGGTGTTTATCTACATCTCGAGACTCGCAGTACGATGGTGTTCATCTACATCTCGAGACTCGCTGTACGGTGGTGTTTATCTACATCTCGAGACTCGCTGTACGATGGTGTTTATCTACATCTCGAGACTCGCTGTACGATGGTGTTTATCTACATCTCGAGACTCGCTGTACGGTGGTGTTTATCTACATCTCGAGACTCGCTGTACGATGGTGTTTATCTACATCTCGAGACTCGCTGTACGACGGTGTTCATCTACATCTCGAGACTCGCTGTACGATGGTGTTTGTCTACATCTCGAGACTCGCTGTACGATGGTGTTTATCTACATCTCGAGACTCACTGTACGATGGTGTTTATCTACATCTCGAGACTCGCTGTACGATGGTGTTTGTCTACATCTCGAGACTCGCTGTACGATGGTGTTTATCTACATCTCGAGACTCACTGTACGATGGTGTTTATCTACATCTCGAGACTCGCTGTACGATGGTGTTTATCTACATCTCGAGACTCACTGTACGATGGTGTTTATCTACATCTCGAGACTCGCTGTATGACGGTGTTCATCTACATCTCGAGACTCGCTGTATGATGGTGTTTATCTACATCTCGAGACTCACTGTACGAGGGTGTTTATCTACATCTCGAGACTCGCTGTATGATGGTGTTTATCTACATCTCGAGACTCGCTGTACGATGGTGTTTATCTACATCTCGAGACTCACTGTACGATGGTGTTTATCTACATCTCGAGACTCGCTGTATGACGGTGTTCATCTACATCTCGAGACTCGCTGTATGATGGTGTTTATCTACATCTCGAGACTCGCTGTACGATGGTGTTTATCTACATCTCGAGACTCGCTGTACGATGGTGTTTATCTACATCTCGAGACTCGCTGTATGACGGTGTTCATCTACATCTCGAGACTCGCTGTATGATGGTGTTTATCTACATCTCGAGACTCGCTGTACGATGGTGTTTATCTACATCTCGAGACTTGCTGTACGATGGTGTTTATCTACATCTCGAGACTCACTGTACGATGGTGTTTATCTACATCTCGAGACTCGCTGTATGACGGTGTTCATCTACATCTCGAGACTCGCTGTATGATGGTGTTTATCTACATCTCGAGACTCACTGTACGAGGGTGTTCATCTACATCTCGAGACTCGCTGTATGATGGTGTTTATCTACATCTCGAGACTCGCTGTACGATGGTGTTTATCTACATCTCGAGACTCACTGTACGATGGTGTTTATCTACATCTCGAGACTCGCTGTACGGTGGTGTTTATCTACATCTCGAGACTCGCTGTACGACGGTGTTTGTCTACATCTCGAGACTCGCTGTACGATGGTGTTAGGATGGTCATTTATCATATAAAATCTAGGGAATTAAAAGGCTTCTGCTCAAATTATTCAAAGTAATTTAGTAGGCAAATTTAAATTGTATCCAAGTAGGAATTTCTTTTTAAAGACAAAGCTCAAATTTAAGAGTTTCCATTCTTGTCACGTCTTGATCACAACGACTTACATTCGTGCAACTTCACAGTTTTCACTATAATTCTGACATGTGGACAATACAGTATATTAAAGTAGAATAGAATAAAGAATGAGTGGATCACAGCTTTAACTGCTTTACTGTATATAAGAATATGTAAGGCTTTCTGCCAGTCCTGATGAAAATATTCCACACTCTTAATAATAAAGCTTCTCTATTGGCATCAATGGTTTCATGAAGAACCTTTAACATCCATGGATTCTTTCCATCGCACTAAAGCTTCTTTATAGAGGAAAAAGTTATTAAAATTGTATTCACACTAAGAAATTTTTTTTCTTTTAAGAGCTGATCACTGGTTCTTTGGGGGAATGAAAACGGTTCTTTATGGAACCTTTATTTTTCAAGTCTTTATTCAAGATATTGCTGCATGTATTAATAACTATGTCATTACACTCATAGACAGACACTATCTCAGATGATTTTACACAGTCATCAGCCAAAGTGACTCATATTATATTGAGTTCATGCATTGACTGGGAATCAAACTCATTACGGATCTTCAGCTTCTGATCGTCAAACTCAAGAAGCCATCAGACTGAAATATTCCAAACATGTCTGGAGAACAATTATTGTGCATATTTCATAACCACCACATGAGGGAGCTGTAACCTGCCCTCTCAGTGCATTGAAGATGAGGGGCTTTAGTGATGATGAGGATGATCAAATACTTCTGTGTTGTCCATGACATTGAATGTTTATTAAGAGGAATATTGCCACCATTAATATTTAATTTATATTTGTGTGAGAACAAACTAAGCATTGTAAACTCACAGGCACACAGGGACAATCACACACTTACTGGAGAAGCAAAATGACTGAAGATATTAAGTCTTGTTTAGTGAAAAATGTATCAAAATAAAGTGAGTTTGTGCTTAAAACAAGAACTAATATCTGTCAATGGAGTCAGAGATTAAGATTATTTTAGTCCCCAAGTGATCCCATCACGTCTCCCATTAACGCTCTCAGTGTGAAACAACATTGTCACACAAATGAAACGAGCATTAAGAGACGACAGAACGGCAGCAGCTTCAAACACTGGAGATCTTTATTCAGATCCTCACAATCACTGCCACTTACATCAGTGACCATCAACACATATCATATCATATAAGCAGGAGATGATCCAACTAACCCTGCAGATCTCTGAGGCCCACGGTCAATCCGTTCCACAGACACACACAAACCCGGTGCTAACGCAAAGAATACAGACAAAAAAGACTGAGTCCAGTGTCTGCCAATAACACAACACAGCGTAAACAAATATTTATAATCAGTGTTTTGTAGGAAAGTCGTTTTTGACTAGGAAGTGAGAACAAACACAAGTGTAACACACCCCCCAAAAGTAAAAAATAATCAAATTTTTATTAATTTATTTTTGATGGGAGGTTGTAATGCCCTGTAACCCAAACCCAAAGCAAGTGTCAGTGTTTTATGGGGGAAAGAAAATCCTCTGATAAAACATGATGATAATCCTGGAGACTCAGTGTTCATAAACACTCCATAACTGTTGCCTTTGGCTTTAGGCTTGCTTAGTTGGGGACATTTTTTATATATATTCATTTATTCAACAATATTATTGATCTCCTGCACTGACACCATTATATATATAAATAAACTAAATAAATAACTTTTTTTTACAACAAAAATGAGCCATCACTGAACTTACTGAAGCTGGACTGTGACGCTATTTTCTTCTGGAAACAAACTTTGTTGCATTATTTTTTCTGTTATCTCTGTAAAGCTGCTTTGAAACTCTCTGTGTTGTAAAAAGTGCTATATAAATAAGCTGACTGAATGTGACTCCAGAAGTTTCGTCGGATTATGAACAGATCAATCCTCCGTGGGAAACAAGTTCATCAAAATATATTATAAATGTGCAAAAAGAAGTTGTCTTGCTCTGGTTCCAGGATTCAGATCGTCTGAATTTTTCTGATTATTTGAGTGTGTGTGTGTGTGTGTGTGTGTGTGTGTGTGTGTGTGTGACAGACTCGTGAGCCGCGCGCGCGCGTGCGTGCGTCTGGACTCGCTGTGTGTCGCGCGCGCTCCTGCGGGGGTCCGAGATGCTCGAATCACATTATTTACCCTGTGTGGGGGAGAGTGAGGGGCTGGGGGAAGGTAGAGCCACACACACACACACACACACACACACACACACACACACACACACACAGAGAGAGAGAGAGAGGGGGGCTCAGTGAGCGACAGAACCTGTGGAGGAAGCGAGTGTTTTACTGACGCGCGTCATTCGGCGAGTTTGAGGAGAAAATCAAAGATCTGCGGAACTACAAACTTTAGAGAGTTGTGTGAGTGAGTGAGTGTGTGTGTGTGAGTGTGTGTGATCAGGATGTGTGTGAAGTGATTACCAGCCGCGGATCATGAGTTTCTGACAGACTGATCTTCACATGGATCTGCTGAGGTCTTCCTCTTCATCATGTCATAGCGAGTCTTCCTCAGGTGTTGATGGATTACTCCAGATCTCCTCCAGGATGAGGAGCTTCATCCTCCAGTCGAGTGGATTACTGTGACCGTCAGTGATGAGCGCTTGAGTGATGATGATGATGATGATGATGATGAAGATGAAGGTTAGTTTCAGCGCTTTTCTCCAGAGCTGTGTGATTATGATGGTGAGATGTGACCAGCTCCTCCTCAGAGACTCCAGCGACTGTGAGATCCACACCAGAGTAAGTGCTTCACACTGAGACCTGCATTATAGTAGATCATCACCTTATCCTGTAGATCCTGAACCGTTACTGTAGAAATATTAATATACTTAATATTAAACAATACTTAACATTCAATCAGTTCATGTCATGCAACTTTACCATATGTACACACACACACACACACACACACACACACATACACACACACATACACACACACACACACATTCTCTCTCTCTCTCACACACACACACACACACACACACACACACACACACACACACACACACACACACACACACACACACACACACACACACACACACACACACACACACACACATACACACACACACACATACACACACACACACATTCTCTCTCTCTCTCTCACACACACACACACACACACACACACACACACACACACACACACTCTCACACACGTAACTTTGGCTGAAATGTTTGTCTTTGCACTGAATGGATTTCACTCTTTTCTCACTCATCTGATCACACGGAGGATAAGAGCTGTAACTCTGAGGAGTCAGTGATCCTCTCGTTCTCTCTCTTCACTGAGATTTACAGGCCGGGTTTGTTGAGCATAACACTCTAAACTTCTGCTTTATTGACAGTATTTAGTTAAACTGCTTCTCTTGAAGTGTGTCACTTTATTCAATAGGCTTTTAGTTTCTGCAGTCAGAGAAGAGCGAGTGTGTATTGCCTTCAAGTGTTGGACTAATTACATATTACTGTAATTGTCTATTGAAGACATTGTCAACTTCTGAATAAACATCCAGATCATCATTCCTCCATCTTTTCTCCATCATTCCTCCATCATTCCTCAATCTGACGGCCGTTTCCATACGGTTCCAACACTGATAATAATCATAAATGTTTCTTGATCATCAAATCCTCATATTAGAGTGATTTGTGAAGGATCATGAGACACTGAAGACTGGAGTAATGATGCTGAAAATTCAGCTTTGATCACAGGAATAAATTACACTTTACTATATATTCACATAGAAAACAGATGATTTACATTAGAATAATATTACACTATTTTTACTGTATTTTTGATCAAATAAATGAGCAAAAGAGACTCCAAAAAAATCTACTTTTATAATATTCTAATTATTTTAATATTATATTACATTATATTATATATGGATGTATGTATTTACACTGTTTGGGGTCAGTTAGATTTATTTTAAAGAATTTAAAACTTTTAAACTGATCAAAAGTGACAGTAAAGACATTTATAATGTTACAAAAGATTCTATTTCAAATAAATGCTGTTCTTTTGGACTTTCTATTCATCAAAGAATCCTGAAAAACGTAACACAGTTTCCACAGAATCATGAAACACTTTTGAACACTGATCATGTTTACATCAGTGTTTCATCATAATCATAATCATCAGTGTTTCATCATATTCATAATCATCAGTTCTGCTCTAGTTTTCTCTAGTTTTCTGCTCTAACCTTCTCTCTCTTTCTCTCTCTCTTTCTCTGCACTGCGATCTCAACTCCTTCCTTTTCTCCAGAGCGGCTTTATATATATATATATAAATGAACTAAATTAATAACTTTTTTACAACAAAAATGAGCCATCACTGAACTTCCTTCACCTGGACTGTGACTGTGGCAAACAAACTTTGTTGCATTATTCTCCTGTTATCTCTGTAAAGCTGCTGTGAAACACTCTGTGTTGTAAAAATAAAGCTGACTTGACAATATTGCATTGTTAGAAGAATTCATAAAAATGTTGACACTGTTTCATATACTTTGGCGCTTGGCGAGTGTTCATTTTCGGTCGTGTGTGTGTGTGTGTGTGTGTGTGTGTATAAAACTCTGGATTGACGAACACAACTGTGAGTTAATGATGTGCTGTTGTTCTCTGAGTCTCTCTGAGTCTCTCTGAGTCTCTGCTTCTCCTTCTGGAACTCGACTCACTCCAGAACATTTGGTTTCAGTCGTTTGTCAGCGAGCGCAGGACTGATCTCTCAGCTCTCAGCTCTCAGCTCCTCGTGTTGAAGGACGTTTCCCTGATCTGTGTCCTGACGCATCTCTCTCTCTCTCTCTCTCTCTCTCTCAGCAAAGCGAGCTCAACTCGTTCCTGTGGACGATCAAGCGAGACCCGCCGGCGTTCTTCTACGGCACGATCCACGTCCCGTACACGCGCGTGTGGGACTTCATCCCGGAGAACTCGAAGCAGGCGTTCCAGGAGAGCGCGGTGGTGTTCTTCGAGCTGGACCTGACCGACCCGTTCACCATCTCGGCCCTGAGCTCCTGCCAGCTGCTCCCGCCGGGAGAGATCCTGCAGGACCTGCTGCCCGGAGAGCTGTATCTGCGGCTGAAGGCGCACCTGGAGTACGTGAGGCTCATGCTGCCGTCCTGGATGACCCCGGACCAGCGGGGCCAGGGCCTGTATGCCGAGTACCTGTTCAACGCCATCGCCGGGAACTGGGAGCGCAAGCGGCCCGTGTGGGTCATGCTGATGGTGAACGCGCTGACGGAGGCGGAGATCAAGAGCCGGGGCGTCCCGGTGCTCGACCTGTACCTGGCCCAGGAGGCCCAGCGGATGAGGAAGAGCACCGGCGCCGTGGAGGAGGTGGAGGAGCAGTGCCTTCCTCTCAACGGCCTCAACTTCTCTCAGGTGTGTGTGTGTGTGTGCCTTCCTCTCAACGGCCTCAACTTCTCTCAGGTGTGTGTGTGTGTGTGTGTGTGTGTGTGTGTGTGTGCCTTCCTCTCAACGGCCTCAACTTCTCTCAGGTGTGTGTGTGTGTGTGTGTGTGTGTGTGTGCCTTCCTCTCAACGGCCTCAACTTCTCTCAGGTGTGTGTGTGTGTGTGTGTGTGTGTGTGCCTTCCTCTCAACGGCCTCAACTTCTCTCAGGTGTGTGTGTGTGTGTGTGCCTTCCTCTCAACGGCCTCAACTTCTATCAGGTGTGTGTGTGTGTGTGCCTTCCTCTCAATGGCCTCAACTTCTCTCAGGTGTGCGTGTCCCTTTAAATGCAAATGAGATGCTGCTCCCAGCACAGGGGGCGGAGTTTCAAGAGCTTGTGTGTGTGTGTGTGTGTGTGTGCCTTCCTGTCAACGGCCTCAACTTCTCTCAGGTGTGTGTGTGTGTGTGTGTGTGTGTGTGTCTTCCTCTCAACGGCCTCAACTTCTCTCAGGTGTGTGTGTGTGTGTGTCTCTGTGTGTATGTCTGTCCCTTTAAATGCAAATGAGCTGCTGCTCCCGGCACAGGGGGCGGAGCTTCAAGAGCTTGTGTCGTTTTAGCTCACACACACACACACACACACACACTGAAAATGTCTAAAACTTTTAGCCTTTTATGTAAAACCGGAGTCAGACAATGATGGAGAGACTCAAGAAGAAGAGACAACATGTAGAAGCAACAGGACATTTCTGAATGGTTAGTTGATGGATTTATGAAGCTGATGTGTAGTTATCTTCTAGTCATTGATTAGCATATTCTGTCATGATAATCTATAAGTCGTGTTCAGGGGGCGGGGTTTATGTAAATTTTAGGGTTTGTGATGTCACTAACCCGGGAGGAATGTGGTGTAGTCTCTACCAGCCGTTTGTTGTAGTCCTTAAAAAACGATTTCTTTAAAAGTAAATTTCTCCCTTTGCTTTGAACTTTGAGCGTCGTAACTTTGCAGATGTTGTTTATGATCAAACAGCAACATTACACACTAACTACAGTTAGAAAAGTCAAATCATAATCAACCACCCCTTTAAACACAGTCAATCACGACAGATCTGGTGTTGAATATGCAATTAATTCTGGGCCAGTGTTTTTACAGTGAGAAGTCTCTTCTGCTCACCAAAAATACAGTAAAATTATGAGATATTTTATTATTATTATTTTATTTAGATGTCAATCTGTGTTCATTCACATGCGCTTTTATCACTTGTGGCTTTATTCTTGCATTAAGGCTGATTAAACATCTGGTTATTGTTGTTTATGAGAAAACAACACCGCTAACGTGCAATTGTTGCTGTAAAAAGCCATTTATTATACAAGTGAGTTTTGTTATAAATCAGAGCATTAGTGATCGAGTTGTTTTTCTGATCTGAGAACCGCAGGAATGATTGGCATCAGCTGTACAAACGCTCTGCTTGTGGAGTGTCTTCTGGTGTTAGAAGTGATTGAGCGTAATGGTTTGCGTCTGAATCTGACTCTAACCCGTGTTGGTGTCGGTCCATTAGACCCCTGCAATTACCAGAAACCTTCAAAGCCTGAGACGCTGGAGTCTCTGCTAATGCCGCCGCGCAGCTAAAGGGATTACGCACGGCAATTTGACCTAGCGGCTCGCGCTCGAACACACACAACAGAGCTATTGATCCGGCTTCCTTCTGATGAATGATTATCCAGTGGAATAGAGTTATCATCAAGTCCAGCCGGCGTTAGTTCTACAGCGCTTTATACAAGCAGCTTCACGGTAACACACACAATCAGTGATGAAACTTCATCAAATATGAGACAAAATCAGATTCAGCTGGAAAGAAGAGCTAAAAAGAGTAATTATTCAGATTAATTCAGTTCAGTGTGGATTCAGTTCAGATCAATAACTGTGTGAAGTGCATCAGAAGCTCTTCACTCTTAGAAATAAAGTTCTATATGGACCTCTAGGACTCAATGTTAAAGAGAAAAGCTTCTATAAGAGGATAAATGTCTTCAATGATTGTATAATACTTTCATGTTTAAGGGGTTATTTCATTTTTTTCTACTGATAAAGTATGTTTATAATTCATACAATGTAATCAAGTAAGACTAAACCCTTTAAGCTTCTGTGTAATCTGTTCTTCTAAGAGTGTAGAGAAGACAGAAGTCACGTTCAAGTCCCCCTGTGGTGTAAATCCAGCTTTTAATGTAGTTTATGTGTCTATGTGGTGTTATTAATATGCTTTAAGACAAACCATGTGTAAGTTCATAAGTCGACACCATTGCTGAGTATTTCCTCCTTAAAACTGCAGTGAACCAAAGACAGTCTCAAAAACACGCTTTGAATTCGCTGGTGTTTCTGACGTCACAAACTACCTTGTAACCAATCAGATCAACGTGTGATCGTCAACCAGTGGATCTCTGAGCTGAGTGAGTGAGTGGAGGCGGGGCTCATTTGCATATTCATAGAACCACGCATACTAAATGAGGCAAGGGTGTCGAGTTACATTCATGATATTTTAAGGCATGAATATGTACATACATTTAAATATGTAATTTTGGTGATCAAATATGAGTTTTAAGGGATACAAGTATTTTAAGGCATAGAATAACACACAACATCATGCAGACTTCTCAGTGTCGTGTGTTTATGTGAGCAGGAAAGCTTGAGCATCATCGAGTTTCTCGAAGCTCTTCTGAAAGAGATTCCTGCATGTGTCGAAGCTCAAAGCGAATCCTGTTTCATCCTCAGAGATCGACTGGTTCACATCGCTCGTCAGCGTGAGATCTACACTTCCACTCGTTTGTCTGATCTGAACAGCTTGTCATCATTTCATCTCCTCTGAGCGAGTCTGTTCTCTAGTGCTGCTTTAAAAGACATTTACTCTTCAGTAATATATTACTCTTTTAACAATGACACTCTTGGATGAGGACAAAACTTGATCTGAATAATGACTCTACAGCTGAATGTGAATTTGTTTCATAATTCTTTAACTCTGCAACACTAACATTAGCTGTGTTTCATTCAACGTTCGAATTTAACTTAAAATCACATTAAACATCTGCGAATAAAGCAGCGTTTCAGTCGCATGTGTTCAAGAGAACAAATCGTCACTTCCTTGGTGCAAAATATCAGTAATAAAACTAAGTTCGAGACACACTCCGTCATAAACGAGTGTGTCTCGAGCGTCAGACGAAACCGGGTAAACGCTGTCGTGTTCTCTGGCGTTCGGATGCTGGTGTTCGGGAACACACTCGTGTGTGTGAGACGCTTCTGGAGGGAGTTACACCAGATCATTCTGATCACACACTTCCAGAAACACCAAACCAACATTGGAGACGCTGCGATGCCATTGGTCCGCTGGTTACTCCAGTCATCCAATCACAGCCGACGCTGAGGCAAAGTCACATGAGCTTTGAGGGATTTATTCTGTAAATGTGTTTCTATCCTAGTTTACACGCATGTCCTCTTATCAGATTAAACATTTATCCGACTCAAATGAGTTCATACGTTTATATGGCGTTTCCATCCAGTGTTTTGGATTATGCGATATCCCAAAAGGCACATAAAAATATGTGGATGGAAACATAGCTGTTGTTTTTTCTTGGTTGTGTGAACGTTCATGGAAACATTGTTTCTTTCTTCAAACATTACGGGAAAGTTACTTTTGAATGTTCTCTGAACGTTCCCGAAACAAGTAGAAACATTTAAAAACGTCAGACGAACATCCAACTCAAACATTTAGGAAAAACACTCCATGAATGATGTATAAATAATGTTTCTGTGCTAAAGTTTTGAGAACATTACTCTGATCTCTAACTCTGAATTATTTCATAATTGATGAACTTTATACAGGTATTAAACTGAGCTGAACTTATATTTATATATATATACTTTGTATCATACTTGATGGAGTTTGCATCATTGATTCTGTGTATCATTGAAGCTGCTTTGAACTGTATAAAGCGCTGTAGAAATACAGACTGGACTCTCACGTCACACACACAGATACGACTCAGGGTTTGAGGCTCTTTAGGGCTTCAGGTGGAAGTGGGATCTCGGGATCGTCCTGCTCGGACTGAATCAGGAACTGCACGAAGCGGCCAATTCCTTTAATAACTCCTGGCGCCTCCAACACGCGCCTCAGCCTCGAATTCCAATGGTGTTGTTAATGTTTACCGCTTTGTGGCGTTAAACATAACTTTAAACGTTTGAGAAAATAATCTCCAGGCCAGATCGCACTGGATTTCTAAAACACGGCCAGTAATGATGAATGGTGTTTGTACAGATGGTGCCCCTTAAACGGCACGTTTAAATCACGCGTATGAAGTCACGTCGAGCGACCCGACAGAACCGCCGGAGAACTGTGTGTTCTGGAGAGGCCGATCACATGAGCATCACTCACACACACACTCACACACACACACACACACACACACACACACACACACACACACACACACACACACACACAGACACAGACACACACACACACACACACACACACACACACACACACACACACAGACACAGACACACACACACACACACACACACACACACACACACACACACACAGACACACACACACACACACACACACACACACACACACACACACACACACACATACACACACACACACACACACACACACACACACACACACACACACACACACACACACACACACACACACACACACACACACACACACACACACTCACTCACTCACTCTCACACACACACACACACACACACACACACACACACACACACACACACACACACTCACGTTTATTGGGAGTTTGATGTACAGCGGATTGTTTTAAGTTCGTCCAGCCGAGGCAGCTGCGAAATCTGATTTACTGTTCCAGCTAAAGTGGGAAATTATTGTGTGTGTGTGTGTGTGTGTGTGTGTGTGTGTGTGTGTTTGTGTTTGTGTGTGTGTGTGTGTGTGTGTGTGTGTGTGTGTGTTTGTGTGTGTGTGTGTGTGTGTGTGTTTGTGTGTGTGTGTGTGTGTGTGTGTGTGTGTGTGTGTGTGTGTGTGTGTGTGTGTGTGTGTGTGTGTGTGTTTGTGTGTGTGTGTGTGTGTGTGTGTGTGTGTTAGCAGTGTTGAATTAGACTGAACATCATGTGTCAGTGCATCTTTCTCAGTTCGGAGAGTGTTTCTGTCAGATGAAGTGTGTGTGTGTGTGAGTGTGACTTTATGTCATGTGATTCGGACCCTCGAGTGCCCGGTTTCCTTGCCGCTGCTGCTCAAACACACACAGGTGTCAGACACACCACATTCGTCCAGTGGTGTGTGTGTGTGTGTGTGTGTGTATCCGTGGAAAATCTCCAAACACTCGAGTTCAGCTAATCTCTTAATGAGAGTCTGCATCTGTATGTGTGTGTGTGTGTGTGTGTGTGTTGTTTTCCGCAGACGTCTGCGCCCGAGGCTCTCAGTCTCTCCGCTCACGCACTCACACACACACTCACACTCACACACACACACACACTCGGGAACAGGCTTCACCGCTCCGGGCGAATCCCTGATCAGGAACGCTCCTGCTCTACTTCACTAGTTCCTCTAATCAGCCGAGGTGTGTAACTACAGAACAGTGTGTTTAATGGTATAGTCTATTATTAGCTGTGTGTGTGTGTGTATCACACACTTTCTGCAGTGTGTGTGTTTGGCTGGTGAAGTTTCGTCAGTATCAACTGGAAAGTTTCCAGAAGGATGTTGTTTGTTTCCAGGTGTGTGTGTGTGTGTGTGTGTGTGTGTGTGTGTGTGTGTGTGTGTGTGTGTGTGTGTGTGAAAGCGTATCTCAGTAGCTTAAGCTGTTTAATACCCATCATTCCCTGCTATTGTTCTGTCCTGCCGTCATTGACAGTTACTCAGAGATTCGTGTGTGTGTGTGTGTGTGTGTGTGTGTGTGTGTGTGTGTGTGTGTGTGTGTGTGTGTGTGTGTGTGTGTGTGTGTGTGTGTGTGTGTGTGTGAAAGCCTCTATTAGCACGTGTGTGTGAGCTATTACAGCCGCTATTGTTGGTGCTAATGTGCTAATACATGAGTATCAGAGAGGTGTTAGCGGAATCAAACACACTGTTAGTCTTGTGTTGGTGTGTGTGAGGCACTGATGGACAGGAATGCGCTGGTTTTGATTGCGTAGATGTGTGTGTGTTTAGTCAGTTTTCACAATACACATCATTTCAAAGCTTTACTGAGTAAAAGTGCTTCATAGTCTGAGTCTGAAATGTGTTTTAGTGAGATTTGTTAGACAAACAGTGTTGAACTGTCTAAACCTGTCTGATGTTTAACAGAAAGAGTCATTTATTCAATTATTGGTTTAAGCCTTCGAGAATATCCAGAGTTTAGAGTTTTAGCAGTAATATCTGTTTCCCCTAGTGAAGAATAAACATACCAAAATGTATTAAGAAATACATTTATTGTATGCTAAGTATACGACAGATACATTTACATATCAATGTACTTCATATAAATACCCTGCAATTTTGCTTTTGGTATCCTAAACTGATGTACTTAAAGTCTGCTAAATTGGAACTAACTGTGTATTAAAGTTACTTTAGTTATCCAGAAGTGCTGAGGTCCAACTAAAGATATACTTCAGTGTGTTTGATAGTCAAGTCTTTATTTATATAGTGCTTTACAGAGATAACAGGAGAATAATGCAACAAAGTTTGTTTCCAGAAGAAGATAGCGTGACAGTCCAGCTTCAGTAAGATCAGTGATGGCTCATTTTTGTTGTAAAAAAGTTATTAATTTAGTTCATTTAGATAGCCGTGATGTCATGGTCCAGCTCAGTTCAGTTCTCATATAATGCTGTCAATGCAGGAGATCAATAATATTGTGGAATATTGAGTTAAATGTCCTCAACTGAGCAACTAACCCTAACCCAAGACAAAAGCCAGAGACGACAGTTATGGTTGTGCTCGAGTATTGCTAGTATACTTTAGGTACACTTTAAATATTATACAGAGGTCATACTATCATTACTAATAGTGATATTAAAAGAAGAAGAAATGTACATTGTGTGATAAAGAAGTACTCCAAATAATGTTTGATTATAATATTTATATCAGTAAGTCTCAAGCGATATGTCAGTAAATATGGTGATGAACTTGTAGTGTCTGTAGAGTGCTCATATCTGTACATCAGAAGAAGTTCATCGCTCGTTAGTTCGAGATGTGCGTCTACAAGGCGGTGTACGGATAAATGCTCAAGAAAGAGGAGACTTGCGGGAATATTTGTCGTTCTTGGAGTAAAGTCGTAAAGTAGTTTTTTAAGGCTTGGTTTGTAGGGAATTACAAACCTGTGCACATATATTCAAACGCACATACCAATAGACTGAACCCGTAATACGCATGTACACGCCATCAGCGTTCTCACAGGTCTCGCGTTTAAAGTCTGTGTAGAGTTTCCTGTTAGAACGGTGTCGTGTTAGCGGCCCCTAAGTTAATAACTAATGATCGTTGCGACGGAAGTGTATCAATCATATTAACTTTAGCTGGAAAATAACTTTATTCAAGAACTGCTATAAAGCCAAAACAATCTCTGTTACTTTAAACTATCCTTGTATCTCTGTAAAGCCGCTTTGGAACAATCTACATTGTTAAAAGCGATATATAAATGAAGATGACTTGACTTGACTTCTTGGTTATATCAATAATGATGCTAAAAGATTTCATGTTTTGGTCACTGATCGGATCCAGCGTATCAAGTTTAGTACCAGTTACAGCCAATGGAGATGGAGATAATCCTGCTGATTATGAGTCGTTCACAGGAGAAAACTCTCTATGGCAGAAGGATAGAAGAAGTTACAGTGAGAGATGTAATCCTGTGTAATGAGCGTTTGTACCCAGGCAAAAGAAGAAAGCTCACATGGTCTCTGTGAGGTCTCTGATTGGACGAGAAGGTAAAGGCCGGTGTGAAAGAAGCCACAGGTCTTGAATCTAGATCCTCTGAAGTAGAAGTGTAGAAGAA
>NC_138729.1:53607883-53625383 GCF_965113295.1 Leuciscus leuciscus
TCTAAAGTGCGCTGAGAGCTTTGGCTCGGTTTGTGTTCTGAACTGGTGGGAAAACAGAGAACGGATGATTTACATTTAATCATTTAGCAGACGCTTTAATCCAAAACGACTTACAAATGAGGAGAACAATAGAAGCAGTTATACTTACAATAGGGCAACAATATGTAAGTGCTGTGACCAGTCCCAGTTTAGTCTAAGAGTATATGTCATTTTTTTAAAGTAGATATAGAGTAGAAGAGAAAGTGTTAGTATTAATGGATCAAATGTTGACGAAAAAGATGCATCATCAGCAGGGCTGGACTGGGACAAAAAATTGGCCCTGGCATTTTGGCCCAGTCTGGCCCAGTACATATGATCATAAACACCACCCATCTTCTCACCATCTCACCCCCAGTAAAGAAAATTTTACTGCATCAAGCTTTTATTTTGGCGGAAAACATGGTTTACATACGCGTCTCATTAAATTTCTAGTAAAATGTGGTAATCGTCAACTTTGCAGAAATAATGCGTAACTGGGTAATGGGTTCCTACACTCATGACAAGTAGTTCTGCTTACTGCAGGCTCTACACTTTCTCATCTCTCTCCTGATCTGTAGCAAAACCCCAGCCAGACAATGGTGAAGATATTTCCAAAAGCCTTTATTTTCTTACACCTTTTTCTTCTTGAAACACCGTAAGAGCTACAGGACAGATAAATAACATAAAATTAGCTATTACGAACCCAAACATAAGCCGAAGGCCACATTAAACAATATATTGTATATATATAACAATATATAACAACATTACAAATAGCCATTAATAAAACCCCTTATGACGTTACCTCAGTCAGTATTAACAATGCTGAAAAGCTTATGTTAACATAACTTCACATGACATAAGCGATACACATTTAAACACTTCTTCAAGTCGAATAAATTAACCTACATATTGATGCACATAAACATTAAACAAACCAAACACAATACCTTGTTCCCGTTCCAGCTAGGTGCTTAATTATCCCCTCCTTTTCTTTAGAACTTTTCGATTTCAGAGTGTTTTTAGAGCGACATGAGTTTTTTCCATAGACAGTATATAAACTGGACACAGCGACCCCATTGGATTCAACGGAGACAAGTGAAGTCAAATAGAAGCACTAACTTCCTGATGGTCGAGCGTACTGCGCAGACTCAAACTGAGCTCGACGACGTAGATGTGACGTGAGCAACCCGTCTATCTACTAGTAGCTGTGCCGAGAGAAATCTGAATCATTCCCTTCCGAAACTTGCAGAGACGGAGAATGTGAGTAGGAGGTGTCCATGAGCTAGAAGCAGGAG
This sequence comes from Leuciscus leuciscus, assembly GCF_965113295.1. NCBI lineage: Eukaryota > Metazoa > Chordata > Actinopteri > Cypriniformes > Leuciscidae > Leuciscus > Leuciscus leuciscus. Next base: position 53,609,200 of record NC_138729.1, read on the forward strand.
AAACTTTTGCCAAGTATTCTGATTAATTACTTTGTCATTTTGCCTCCACGTCCCCCCGATTGCGCGCGAGCTTCTCCTCCTGTCCATACGGTAATCTCTCTACTGTGCGACAGAGAGTCGAGTGGTTATGACGCAATCGTTAGCCTATTTTTACAAAAACTGCTTCTACGGGGCCATAACGTAAGATACAAGGTAATGGAGCCTTTTATACATTTTCGTGTTTCTTTAGAAATAAATAATGGACAAATGGAGTCTTTAAACGCCTCAGATGTAAAGTTATTCGCTGTCAAAGTGACGCCAAAATGAATGGGAGTCAATGGGATGCTAACAGCAGGTGATGGTCCGCTAGCCAATGGCGGCGCCCGGGGCTACTTCAAAATAATATGAAAACCTGCCCCCCTGGTTTTTTCCCCTTTTCTTCTGTGTGTGCGTCTCACTAACCAGTCCCACCTTTCTAGATGCGAAATTAACGTTCCACTATGGAGGCGGAAATAAAGGACTCATTACATTAACAGAGAAGACTAATAAATAAAACTCAGGAGTAATTACCTTATTTACTCTCTTCTGAGAGTTAGTTACACTCCTCACTATCCTCATCATCACTGGAGCTGATGTTCAGTTTAATAACATATCTGTTATTTTGACACATTTTACAGCGTCTGCTTGAAGGGCCTGTATCTATTTTTCTCTCTATTTCTCTGCACTTTCCTTGCGTTTCTTCTCCATCTCTCTGACTATTTTGACAGATGCACACTGACACTGCATGCTCACTCAGAGCCCAAAGGGGGAGGTGTTTAAAGATGTAATTGGGCCAGCCCAGTGTCAATCAAGAAAAGAACCAATGGGCCTCTGATCTACGTGTTTCATGGGGTCTGTCAGAAAAAAAAACTAACCCAGCGCCGCCAATTAAGCAAAACAAAACAAAACGAATGGGCCGCCGATGTACGAGTTTTATGGGCCGTTAGGACAAAAAAAGAGCGATGTATCGGCCCAAACCTGGTCATCAGCCATTTCTTGAAAATGCTAACGATTCAGCAGGTCAGGTTGAGTTCGGCAGGTCATTCCTCAGCACAGGTAAAGGTCAGTGAAAATGATTTTATGTCTCTTTGGGATGATGCACCACAAGACACCGTTCACTTGCAGAACACAAGCTTCTGGAGACACATAGATCTGAAGAAGTGAGTTTAGGTATAGAAGAGCAAAGCCAGTGGTTGTTCTGTAGGAAAACATCAGTGCAGGTTTATGAGGAGAGGAGTGACGTGCGTCTCTTCGGCTCGATAAACACACTCTTGCTGCAGTATCTGGATCAGTTGCAGAGGTTTGACAGTGATGCTTGAACAAGAGAGAGCATTACAATAGTCCAGTCTGGATAGAACAAGAGCTTGGAGAAGGAGTTGTGTGACTCCGATAGGAAGGGCCTGAACCTCCTAATGTTGTATAAGGCAAATCTGCAGGACCGGTGGTTCTAGCAATGTGGTCTGTGAAGTTTAGCTGATCATCAATCAGAACTCTCAGGTTCCTGGCTGTCCTGGATGGAGTTATGGATGACGAACCTACAGCTGAATGGAGAAGTTGTTATGAAGTGGTGGGATGGCCAAGACCACAAACAGTTCTGTCTTTTCAGAGGCTGAGATGCTTTCATTGGATCATCTGGCTGGAATGAGAGGTAGAGTTGTGTCGTCAGTATAGCAGTGATGATATCAGATGAAAACAGTGATAACAGATGATAACAGTGATAACAAATGATAACAGTGACGGATAAACCATGTTTCTGAATGACAGATCCTAGTGATGTCATGTAGGTGGAGAAGAGAAGCGGTCCCAGCACTGAGCCCTGAGGCACTCCAGCAGCTAGATGATAACAGTGATGGGATAAACCATGTTTCTGAATGACAGATCCTAGTGTTGACATGTAGATGGAGAAGATAAGCGGTCCCAGCACTGAGCCCTGAGGCACTCCAGTAGCTAGATGATAACAGTGATGGGATAAACCATGTTTCTGAATGACTGACACTAGTGATGACATGTAGATGGAGAAGAGAAGCGGTCCCAGCACTGAGCCCTGAGGCACTCCAGTAGCTAGATGATAACAGTGACGGATAAACCATGTTTCTGAATGACAGATCCTAGTGATGTCATGTAGGTGGAGAAGAGAAGCGGTCCCAGCACTGAGCCCTGAGGCACTCCAGTAGCTAGATGATAACAGTGATGGGATAAACCATGTTTCTGAATGACAGATCCTAGTGTTGACATGTAGATGGAGAAGATAAGCGGTCCCAGCACTGAGCCCTGAGGCACTCCAGTAGCTAGATGATAACAGTGATGGGATAAACCATGTTTCTGAATGACTGACACTAGTGATGACATGTAGATGGAGAAGAGAAGCGGTCCCAGCACTGAGCCCTGAGGCACTCCAGTAGCTAGATGATAACAGTGATGGGATAAACCATGTTTCTGAATGACAGATCCTAGTGATGTCACGTAGATCCAGAAGAGAAGCGGTAGCACTGAGCCCTGAGGCACTCCAGTAGCTATATGATAACAGTGATGGGAAAAAACATGTTTCTGAATGACAGATCCTAGTGATGACCTGTAGGTGGAGAAGAGAAGCGGTCCCAGCACTGAGCCCTGAGGCACTCCTGTAGCTAGATGATAACAGTGATGGGAAAAACCATGTTTCTGAATGACAGATCCTAGTGATGTCATGTACATGGAGAAGAGAAGCGGTCCCAGCACTGAGCCCTGAGGCACTCCAGTAGCTAGATGATAACAGTGATGGGATAAACCATGTTTCTGAATATCAGATCCTAGTGATGTCATGTAGATGGAGAAAAGAAGCGGTCCCAGCACTGAGCCCTGAGGCACTCCAGTAGCTAGATGATAACAGTGATGGGAAAAACCATGTTTCTGAATGACAGATCCTAGTGATGTCATGTACATGGAGAAGAGAAGCGGTCCCAGCACTGAGCCCTGAGGCACTCCAGTAGCTAGATGAAAACAGTGATGGGAAAAAACATGTTTCTGAATGACAGATCCTAGTGTTGACATGTAGATGGAGAAGAGAGGCGGTCCCAGCACTGAGCCCTGAGGCATTCCAGTAGCTAGATGATAACAGTGATGGGAAAAACCATGTTTCTGAATGACAGATCCTAGTGATGTCATGTAGATGGAGAAAAGAAGCTGTCCCAGCACTGAGCCCTGAGGCACTCCAGTAGCTAGATGATAACAGTGATGGGAAAAACCATGTTTCTGAATGACAGATCCTAGTGATATCATGTACATGGAGAAGAGAAGCGGTCCCAGCACTGAGCCCTGAGGCACTCCAGTAGCTAGATGATAACAGTGATGGGAAAAACCATGTTTCTGAATGACAGATCCTAGTGTTGACATGTAGATGGAGAAGAGAAGCGGTCCCAGCACTGAGCCCTGAGGCACTCCAGTAGCTAGATGATAACAGTGATGGGATAAACCATGTTTCTGAATGACAGATCCTAGTGATGTCATGTAGATAGAGAAGAGAAGCAGTCCCGGCACTGAGCCCTGAGGCACTCCAGTAGCTAGATGTTGGGTCTTAGACACCTCACTCCTCCACAGCACCCTGAAGGACTTACTGAGAGGTCACACCTGAACCATTGGATTGCTGTTCCTGAGATGCCCTTCATCATGAGGGTTGACAGAAGGATCTGATGATTAACTGTCAAACGCAGCAGATCCAGCAAGATGAGGACTGAGGATTTGGAAGCTGCTCTTGAGTCTCAGAGCTTCAGTAACCGAGAGCAGGGCTGTCTCATTTGAGTGGCGCTTCTGAAACCAGACTGGTTGTTGTCCAGCATGTTGTTCTGTGTAAGAAAGGCAGAGATTTTTTTGAAAATTACTCATTCTTGTGTTTTAGCAATTAATGGACGAAGGGATACCGGTCTGTAGTTTTCTAAGTGCTGGATTTAGAGTGGGTTTTTTAAGCAGTGGGATTATCAGAGCCTCTTAAATGCTGTGGGAAAGATACCAGTGTGAAGAGAGGTGTTGATATGAGTGAGTGAGTGCAATGCGAGTGCGATTGGAAAGGATGAGTTTGAAGACTTCTGCCTCTGAGAGAGGAGAGAAGGAGGGGAGAGTGTGTGTGTTTGCTGTTAGGATGTGTTTGTCAGTTTGTAGTGTGGAAAACTGGCTGATGATGGTGGTGGTTTTTAATTTATGAAGAATGTGGCAAAGTCATCATCTGTTAGGGTTGGTGAAGGAGGAGGAGGGTTAAGAAGAGATGAGGCGTGCAAAAGTCAGAAGAATTTTTAATTTTGTTGTGGTAGTACGTCATTTTAGTGGTAGAGACATTAGTATAGAGAAGAAGGAGAGGAGGAATTGATAAAGACAGATCAGTCCATCAGTCTATCTGTCCATCAATCCATCAGTCAATCAGTCAACCACTCCATCACTCCATCCAGTCATGCCACTGTTTTCTCCAGAGCTGCTTTACAGCTGTATCAAACTCATTTCATAATTGATGAACTTCACACAGTTATTAAACTGAACTGAATCAACACTGCACTGAATTAATCTGAAGAATCACAGCAGGATTGTTTGGGAAACCTGTTTGAATTCCATCATCATTATTATTTTTGTGATCCTGTTCGGTGCAGAAATCGTAGAGACCGTTAAATACCTCAGAGTGTTTTCTGTTCCTCCATCGTGACGTATCGGGGTAATTTCCATCACAAAGCAGAGTTATTGACTTTCATAGGGCCGCAGTGCTTTGATATGAACTCACTCTGGTTCCCGTGTGTGAATGTGGCCAGTGACCCACAGAACGGACACAACGGAGCCGCGTCACAGCATTCGTTTAGCCCCGTCTTTCTTCCTTCTCACTTTCGGCGCTCTTTCATTCTCCTCCGTGCCGTGATTTAAGGGTCTGAAAGGCTGGAGGAGGGGGTGCTGAACTGAAGCTGCTCAGACTCAGCAGATGGAGGGAGGTTAGTGCCGTGGGGTTTGTGAAGCTAGCGGGGTGGCGATAGGCTAATTTGAGCAGCATAAAGCCGGAGAGCTTTCAGATGCAGAGCAGAGGCTTTGATGAGCGCGGGATGAAAGCGACAGCTCTTTGTCCCACACATGAAGTATCCGCCCTCCTCTCTCAGACGAGCCCCGCAAACAATGAGGGACGGCCAGAGTGTCATCGGCATGGATGAAAAGAGCTCAAGTGTGTGTGTGAGTGTGTGTGTGTGTGTGTGTGTGTGTGCAGGTGTGTGTGTGAGAATGTGTGTGTGAGTGGGTGTGGGTGTGGGTGTGTATGAGTGTGTGTGTGTGTGTGTGTGTGTGTGTGTGTGTGTGTGTGTGTGTGTGTGTGTGTGTGTGTGTGTGTGTGTAAGAATGTGTGTGTATGTATGTGTGTGTGAGTGTGTGTGTGTGAGTGAGAGTGTGCACAATAATATGTGTGTATGTGTGTGAGTGTGTGTGTGAGAGCGTGTGAGTGTGTGTGAGTAAGTGTGTGTGTGTGTGTGTGTGTGTGTGTGTGTGTGTGTGTGTGTACAAGAATGTGTGTATGTATGAGAGTGAGTGTGTGTTTGCGTGTGTGTGTGTGTATGAGAGTGAGTGTGTGTGTATGTGAGAGTAAACACTGGGGAATTTCATGGTAACACAATAGTTGAGCTGCAGCAGCAGAAGCAACAAAAAGCGTCAGCTAGAACTAATTGAGAGAAACTCTCCGCTGAGCCTTTGATCTGTTGAGATTCACTCGCGCTTCAGAAGAGCCTCCATTCAGGAACATCAGGCAGAAACACTGCGCTTGTGTTGAGATCTTCTGTTCACGAGTCAGTCATCTAATAGTCTCACAGCTGAGTGTGTTAGTGCAGCGTTTTTGTGCTAATCAAATCACGTGTGTGTGTTGTTGTGATCTTATGGTAAGAAACCACATAGAACTCATTTCCATTTTCTGATCAAGTAAAAGTCTACACTGTAAAACTATTTCAATGTGTTCATTGCCGTTTCGTTGCAGATGTATCATTCATGAATATATCATAAAAGAGCATAAACAGAGTAAAGTTTAAAAACAATGACAAACTTTATAAAAGCGCCTCAGATCAGCCTGTACATTCATGCTGGTTTAAGATGGTCTCAGACCCACAATGCACCGGCGCTAAGTGACCGTTTAGACTAGTCTTATGGTTTACTAATCATTTTTTTTCTTTAAGGCTGGTTGTACATTATATAGACACTAAATGTGTATTTTAGTTCTTCTCACTCCACAACAAATCCTTTCAATTTAACAATATTCAGAACAGGAATGAAAAATAGTAAAAAACAAACATAAATTATAGTGGGATTCATTATAAACAGCATTTAGTCTAGAAAGAACATTTGGTGTAATTTAAATTCAAAAAGTAAGACTGAATGATGACAGAATGGTGATTTCTGGACGCACCGTCCCTTTAAAGGTGACACATCATGAAAATCTAACTTTTTCCTTGTGTAAGTGCTATAATCAGGTCCCCGGTGCTTTCTCTGCAAGCGTATCAAAAAATAAGCCGATCAGATTTCGCTCCATTTCTGACGTATGAAGAGGATCTTATTATAATATTACCGGCCCTTAATCTGCACATTTACACACATGGCACAACATTTGGTTTCGCAAGCGACAACAGAGACCAGTTCTAACGCAATGGCAGAATATCTAGAAAAGCCTGAAACTGTTCTGTGGTTGAGCACAGACGAGCACTGAACACTATTGACCAGAACGTGTCACCGCTGTCTTATAAAGACCTCAGGAACTGTGGACACTTGTGGAGAAGTTAAACATGATGATGAGATGATCAATGTAACTCCACAACAACTACAGAAATGTCTCTACTAACATTCAGAAACTCTTCCTGAGTCTCTCCGTAAGGCTGCACTCGCTACTGGTTATTCTGGGATTCTGGATGAGTGAGATTGGCCTGTTTTGTTATTGCCGGAGTATATGAAGCTTGTGTAAAGACTCTGCCCTCTTCTGAACGGAGGCGGAGCAGCAGTTAATTTGCATTTAAAGGGACACACAAAAACGGCACGTTTTTGCCCACACCCAAAAAGGGGCAAATTTGACAAGCTATAAAAAATGATCTGGGGAGAATTTTGAGATGAGATTTCACAGACACATTCTGGGGACACCATAGATTTATATTACATCTTGTGAAAAGCGGCATAATGTGTCACCTTTAAGAGCCAGTGTTGCGCATCGTGCCCCAGATGTGCAGAGTCATGGCTGTGTGTGTGTGTGTGTGTTTCAGCTGTGTGTGTGTGTGTGTTGCAGGTGATCTTCGCTCTGAACCAGACGCTGCTGCAGCAGGAGTGTCTTCGGGCCGGGAGTCTGCAGGTTCCCTACACCACAGAGGACCTGATCAAGCACTACAACTGTGGAGATCTGAACTCCATCATCTTCAACCACGACTCCTCGCAGGTGACGCTCTTCATCATGCTAGTGCACTGGAATCAGCTGTAGTGCACTGGAATCAGCTTGAGGGAACTGGAATCAGCTGTAGTGCACTGGAATCAGCTTGAGGGAACTGGAATAAGCTGTAGTGCACTGGAATCAGCTGTAGTGCCCTGGAATCAGATGCTAGTGCACTGGAATCAGCTCTAGTGAACTGGAATTAGCTGTAGTGAACTGGAATCAGCTGTAGTGCACTGGAATCATCCACTAGTCCACTGGAATCAGCTATAGTGCTCTGGAATCAGCCGCTAGTGCACTGGAATCAGCTGTAGTGAACTGGAATCAGTTGTAGTGCACTGGAATCAGCTCTAGTGAACTGGAATCAGCTGTAGTGCACTGGAATCATCCACTAGTCCACTGGAATCAGCTATAGTGCTCTGGAATCAGCCGCTAGTGCACTGGAATCAGCTGTAGTGAACTGGCATCAGCTGTAGTGCACTGGAATTAGCCACTAGTGCACTGGAATTAGCCACTAGTGCACTGGAATCAGCTGTAGTGCTCTGGAATCAGCCGCTAGTGCACTGAAATCAGCTGTAGTGAACTGGAATCAGCTGTAGTGCACTGGACTCAGCTGTAGTGCACTGGAATTAGCCGCTAGTGCCCTGTTATCAGCTATAGTGCACTGGAATCAGCTGCTAGTGCACTGGAATCAGCTCTAATGCACTGGAATCAGCTGTAGTGCACTGGAATCAGCTGTAGTGCACTTGAATCAGCTCTAATGCACTGGAATCAGCTATAGTGCACTGTAATCAGCTTGAGAGAACTGGAATCAGCTTTAGTGCACTGGAATCAGCTTTAGTGAACTGGAATCAGCTATAGTGCCGTGGAATCAGCTATAGTGCACTGGAATCAGCTGTAGTGAACTGGAATCAGCTGTAGTGCAGTGGAATTAGCTGTAGTGCACTGGAATCAGCCGCTAGTGCCCTGGAATCAGCTATAGTGCACTGGAACAGCTGTAGTGAACTGGAATCAGCCAATAATGCCCTGGAATCAGCTGCTAGTGCACTGGAATCAGCCACTAGTGCACTGGAATCAGTTGTAATGAACTGGAATCAGCTATTGTGCACTGGAATCAGCTCTACTTCACTGGAATTAGTTGTAGTGAACTGGAATCAGCCACTAGTGCACTAGAATCAGCTACAGTGAACTGGAATTAGATCTAGTGAACTGAAATCAGCCACTAGTGCACTGGAGTCAGCTGTAGTGAACTGGAAATCAGCTGTAGTGCACTGGAATCAGCTGTAGTGAACTGGAATCAGCTGTAGTGTACTGGAATCAGTTGTAGTGAACTGGAATCGGCTATAGTGCACTGGAATCAGCTGTAGTGAACTGGAATCAGCTGTAGTGCACTGGACTCAGCTGTAGTGAACTGGAATCAGCTGTAGTGCACTGGACTCAGCTGTAGTGCACTGGAATCAGCTGTAGTGAACTGGAATCAGCTGTAGTGCACTGGACTCAGCTGTAGTGAACTGGAATCGGCTATAGTGCACTGGAATCAGCTGTAGTGAACTGGAATCAGCTGTAGTGCACTGGACTCAGCTGTAGTGCACTGGAATCAGCTCTAGTGAACTGGAATCAGCTGTACTGCACTGGAATTAGTTGTAGTGAACTAGAATCGGCTATAGTGCACTGGAATCGCTAATGCTGTGACCAATCACTGTGTGTGTGAGTGTGTAAATATCTAAACATCCTTAAACAGGATTGATGTTGTTTTCAGATGAGAAGGAATCTTGATTAAACTGTTTTGAATCTTTCTCTGTATAATCAGGTGCCGAACTTCAGGAACGTGTCTCTCCCGGCGAGTGATCAGGAGACGGCGCAGGAGATCGACAGATACTTCCGTCAGGAGCTGATCTACAAGCGTAACGAGAGGATGGGGAGAAGGGTTAAAGCACTGCTCCAGGAACAGCCCGACAGGAGCTTCTTCTTCGCTTTCGGAGCAGGTCAGGTTCCCTCGGGAAGATTCCCAGATCCTTCTTCTTGTCATATGCACTTTCTCTCTCGGGTTTGTAGGGTTAGTAATGTAATGAAATGTTTCCAGCTCAGGTACGAGACTCTCTGATGCGGATCCTCTCTGACCTCGGGATGTGAATATCCGTCAGCGTTCACCAGCTTGCCTCTTGCGGCTCAAACACAAACACTGCTTCTAATAATACAAAAATAATGTCTTTCCTGTTGCTCAAACAGTAGAGGCTTGCAACACCAAGGTCATGGGTTCGATTCCCAGGGAAAGCAAGAACTGATATGACTGTAAATGTGTAGCTTGAAATGCAATGTAAGTCGCTTTGGATAAAAGCGCCTGCCAAATGCGTAAGTGTAATCGTGTGCTCATGCCGTGAGATTAAATGAGATTATGCTCTTTCTAGGAACGAATCGTGACTTTTTAAAGCCCTGAGAAATGGATTTTTCCTCAGAAGAGAAGTTTGTAGCTGTGATTATTCCGCCGTCCATCAGAATAAACCCTCTGTGGTTCAGCGTGAGGTCATGTGTAGATCAGCGGCGTTACATCAACTGAAGGGGAAATCTGATTAAAGCTACTTAGAACAAATGACTCAAATTCTTTTCATTCGAGTAGTGACCGCAGGATCTTTACAGGCCAGAATGATGGTTCTGCTGGTTTAGAGAAGCTGGACTATTCGACTTATAGAATCACATGCAATCATATTCTGCTTCATTTAACTCCCGATTGGGAAACGGGAGGAGACGTGATTTCTCAAGCGCTCTGATGACTCTGTCCTGGTGTGTTTCAGACTGGAGGAAAACGCTTTGACTGTGAACTTCCCTCGGCTGTGTTTCTGCTCCACTCCAGCGCTGCATTATGAACCCTAACGCTTTATTTTAGTAGTGCTGTTTGCTATGGCTATATAATATTGTTTAATTATTGTATACTTTTTTCAAAGCAGTTTTATATATAAGCTAGTTTATAATACCAGTAACACTTTACAATAACAGGACATGCATAATCATGTACTAATAACTAAATTTCATAATGAAGTTCATATTTTCTCTAATCATGAGTTCATGTTGAAGTAACTATTCATTCAGGTATTAGTACATGATTATTCATGTATCCTTATTGTAAAGTGTTTCCATAATACCTTCATGCCTTCTAGAACTGGAGTGTGTGTGTGTGTGTGTGTCGGGGTGCAGGGGTTGAAGCAGATGGTCACAGTCTGCTGAGTGTGTGTGTCTACAGGAAGTGAGTGAGTGAAAGCAGAGATGCGTGTGTGTTTGTGTGTGTGTGTGTGTGTGTGTGTGTGTGTGTGTGTGTGTGTGAGTGAGTGAGTGAAAGCAGAGATGACTGCAGCTCTACACACACTAACAAGGGCTGTATTTCATGCTGTTCTTCACTAGACGCCATCAGAGAGGAGTGTGTAAGTGATCCTGATTCAGTCCTCGACTCGTTCTCCTGGTTCTGGGGGCCGAAGACTCATGCGAGACTAAGAGCAGATTCACTAACAGCTTCTCCAGCGCAAACACTCTTTTGGTGTTAAAAAAAACTACTGTCAGGATTTACTAAAGACACTCATGTAAATCTAGCGCTGAAAAGGCGAGGACAGGGTTATTTCTGCGGCTGATCTTATTGCATATGCATTTAGGAGTTTCCCTTTCAGACGCAGTATTTATGGGAGGACAGGATTTATATTAATCATGCAAGGTGATTTATTAAGGTTTGTGCCATTATTTAGCGCCCAAAAAAAGCATGTTTTTAAACCATACACTACTTTGCGCTGCTGTTGTTAGATTGTGTTGGTCATTATGGGAATGATCCGATCGTAACACACACAGGATGATCTGGATCTGAATCTGAATCTGAATTCAGTTCAATGATACTCAGCACCACCAAAACAATCATTGATTTCGACTAATTATGTCTGGTTATTTTCTGATATCTGCAATAGATTCTCAACCAATTAGACATAAAACTGAAAAATTAATATATAAACCATAATGAACAAACAGAATTAAAAACACGTGGGGAAGCTCTTCACGACAACCTGCCGAAATAAAAGCTCAGTTTAACTTGAAGAAATTATGACAGAAATATATTACTATAATAATTATAATATGGTTTACAACATAATTTAAGTTATATCACACAATTTTTCATCAATGTTTTAATTAAAATAGTAAACCTTTGTTGTGCAGCTCTTTGTTTGCCAAGAAATTTATGGAATTGTTATTACATAAAAAACATTTTTTTAAATTGCTAAAGTTTTTAATTTGACTTCCACCATTTCAGATAATAATTTGCATAACCCTAATTCATTAAACGCAAAATCCTGAAAAATGAACAGACAAAACCAATTTAAAATAAATAAAAGAAAAAAAGAAAAAAATTCATAGGGTACCATTATTGTTACCATTTTAAAAATCACTACATTATTAAAGTTTTATGAATTTAATTGATTAGACATTGTCACAAACCGCTCCGAGACACGAAGGTTGAGATCCAAATGCAGCTTTATTAAGGGGCAATCCAGACACGTAATCCAATAAACAGGCAAAGGGTCAAAACACAGGTAGACAGTCCAAACAAACAAAACAAAACAAAACAAGATAGGCAGGGGTCAGAGGCAAGAGAGTAATCCAAGGAACAGGCAAGAAATCCGAAAACCAATAAACAAGAAAACCAGGAAAACGCTCAGAGTTGCAGTGTGACACTAAACAAGACTTCGCGGTGAGTGACTGAATAAACATGGTATAAATAGACTGAGACTAACAGGATGATGTGACACAGGTGAATGCAATCAGTGAATGAGGTACAGGTGAATGTGATCAGTGATGAGTCCGAGCAGTGAGTTATGGGAAATGTAGTTTGTGAGTGATAATAGTCTTATGTGGAGTGCCCTCTGGTGGCTCTCAAGGGCACTCCAGCTAGTGACCGTTACATAGCCCCCCCTTTAAGGAGCGGATTCCAGACGCTCCTAAAACTGTCCAGGAGGGAGGTGGAGCGGAGGCGGACCCGGGGGCGGGAAGGCCAGGCCCGTGCAGCGGAAGAGGACCTGAAGACTCCGGCAGGGCGGAAGGCCAGGGCGGAGCAGGCTGTGCAGGCGACCAGGGCGGAGCAGGCTGTGCAGGCGACCAGGGCGGAGCAGGCTGTGCAGGCGACCAGGGCGGAGCAGGCTGTGCAGGCGACCAGGGCGGAGCAGGCTGTGCAGGCGACCAGGGCGGAGCAGGCTGTGCAGGCGGCCCTTCAGGCGGCCAGGGCGGAGACGACCCTTCAGGCGGCCAGGGCGGAGACGACCCTTCAGGCGGCCAGGGCACAGGAACAGACACCGGCTCAGGAACAGGAACAGACACAGGGACAGGAACAGACACCGGGTCAAGGACAGGAACAGACACCGGCTCAGGTACAGGAACAGACACCGGCTCAGGAACAGACAGCGTGACAGCGGCCATCTCTGTTGAAGGCTCAGGTTCAGGCATGTCAGTGGCTATCTCTGCAGAGGGCTCAGTCGACGTGGCAGCGGCCATTTTGTCCAGAGACACTGGCTCGGTGGCGGCCATCTTGTCTGGAGACACTGGTTTGGCGGCGGCCATCTTGTCCGGAGACACTGGTTCAGCATACGTGACTTGAACAGACACTGGATCGGTGGAGGCCATCTTGTCCGGAGACACTGGCTCGGCGGCGGCCATCTTGTCCGGAGACACTGGCTCGGCGGTGGCCATCTTGTCCGGAGACACTGGCGTGGATTCGGCCATCTTGTCCGAAGACACAGGCGTGGAGTTGGCCATCTTGTCCGAAAACACAGGCGTGGAGTCGGCCATCTTGTCCGAAGACACAGGCGTGGATTCGGCCATCTTGTCCGAAGACACAGGCGTAGAAAGAGGAAGAGGAACAGATTCAGTCTCGGCGGGACGAGACTCTTGACGGGCGGACGTGACGTGAAGCTCAGTCTCTGGATCGGCTGACGTGACGTGAAGCTCAGTCTCTGGATCGGCAGAAGTGACGTGAAGCTCAGTCTCTGGATCGGCAGAAGTGACGTGAAGCTCAGTCTCTGGATCGGCAGAAGTGACGTGAAGCTCAGTCTCTGGATCGGCAGAAGTGACGTGAAGCTCAGTCTCAGGACCGGCAGAAGTGACGTGAAGCTCAGTCTCTGGATCAGGATCAGCACGCTCTGAGCTTGACGGGACCAGTGGCGGCAAGGGCTTTGAGTTGGGTAGGACCAGTGGCGAAGAGGACTCTGAACTGGACGGAACCAGCGGCAAAGAGGGCTCTGAGCTGGGCAGGACCAGCGGCGAAGAGGGCTTTGAACTGGACAGGACCAGCGATGAAGAGGGCTCTGTGCTGGACGGGACCAGCGGTGAAGGCTCTGTGCTGGACGGGACCAGCGGTGAAGAGAGCTCCGTGCTGGACGGGACCAGCGGTGAAGAGGGCTCTGGATCGGTGGGCATGTCGCTTGCTGTCTCAGGGGCGGCGGGCACGACGCATACTGCCTTGGCCTCAGCAGATTTGGCGTGAAGTGCGGGCTCGGCTGGACTGGTGTGAAGTGCAGGCTCTGGCTCTGGCTCGGCAGGACTGACGTGGAGCGCAGGCTCGGCAGGACTGACGTGGAGCGCAGGCTCGGCAGGGCTGACGTGGAGCGCAGGCTCGGCAGGGCTGACGTGGAGCGCAGGCTCGGCAGGGCTGACGTGGAGCGCAGGCTCGGCAGGGCTGACGTGGAGCGCAGGCTCGGCAGGGCTGACGTGGAGCGCAGGCTCGGCAGGGCTGACGTGGAGCGCAGGCTCGGCAGGGCTGACGTGGAGCGCAGGCTCGGCAGACGCCGGACTCACAGAAAAAGTTGAGCCACTCAATTGCAGGGCCAAATTAATATACTGTCCAAGAGTCCCATGAGGATTGTGCAGAGGCATGCTTGAACAGAGCGGCTCAGATAATCCTCCCCGAAAAAATATCATTAAACATACCTCTTCCATGTAGGTCAGGTGAGCCAGCTCCAAAAAGTCAATCACATAATCCTCAATGGGTTGATCTCCTTGACGGAGACGCATAAGCTTGACTGCTGGATGCATGATGGCGATCGCTGCTGGATCTTGGTGCGGCGAAGTCTTCTGTCACGAACCGCTCCGAGACACGAAGGTTGAGATCCAAATGCAGCTTTATTAAGGGGCAATCCAGACACGTAATCCAATAAACAGGCAAAGGGTCAAAACACAGGTAGACAGTCCAAACAAACAAAACAAGACAGGCAGGGGTCAGAGGCAAGAGAGTAATCCAAGGAACAGGCAAGAGAGTAATCCAAGGAACAGGCAAGAAATCCGAAAACCAATAAACAAGAAAACCAGGAAAACGCTCAGAGTTGCAGTGTGACACTAAACAAGACTTCGCGGTGAGTGACTGAATAAACATGGTATAAATAGACTGAGACTAACAGGATGATGTGACACAGGTGAATGCAATCATTGAATGAGGTACAGGTGAATGTGATCAGTGATGATGAGTCCGAGCAGTGAGTTATGGGAAATGTAGTTTGTGAGTGATAATAGTCTTATGTGGAGTGCCCTCTGGTGGCTCTCAAGGGCACTCCAGCTAGTGACCGTTACAGACATACTTTTTGATTATTAAAATTTAATTAAACCATTTAAAATCCAGAAAAAATTAAATGGAAAACATGGAATTTGAGAAAAACAAATGAAATTTTGGAAAAACAAGAACTGATTTCACACTTTTGATTATTCAGCCGATATATTAAATTAATTCACTTCTCATCATTAAAGGAAGAGATTAGGAGGAACGAGCTGCTGTTTATTACTGATGGAATGATTGCGGAAATCTGATGCACAACATCTGGAGATGATCAGAAACTGAACTCCGCTCCTCCATCATTATCTTCCCAATAAAGCGATGTGTATGTGTCACTGAAACATGCGCTTCTCAGCAGGAGGAAGAGAGATTGAGTTGCCCAGAAACCACGCATTTAAATATCTGTGGCAGGAGACTCTGGGACTGTGGTAGTTAAACTCTGAGTTTACATTTTTTGCTCTCTGCTTTTCACACACAATTAAGTTTCCCTTTGTAAATGAACTCATGAGACGTGCTGAGAAGGTCGGTTTGTGTTTGAGCTTCTGTAAACTCTGATTTGGGAAAGTCTGATGTGTTTGTTGAGTTCTTTCACAGATCTACTCAGAAACTGGTGTGTTTTAGTCTTAAATATTTATATTAGTGAGCAGATCTTCAGTAACACCAGAGGAGCTTTAAAGGGGTAGTGTAATGCTCTTTTCACAAGATGTAAAATAAGTCTCTGATGTCTCCAGAGTGTGTGTGTGAAGTTTTAGCTCAAAATATCCCACAGATATTTTTATATAGCGTGTTAAAATTGTAAATTTTTAAGGGTGAGCAAAAACGCAGTTTTTGTGTCTGTCCCTTTAAATGCAAATGAACTACTGCTCCTGGCGCAGAGGGCGGAGCTTCTAGAGCTTGTGTGTGTGTGTGATCTCAGAATAAACCCCTTCAGGTGTGTGTGTGTGTGTGTGTGTGTGTGTGTGTGTGTGTGTGTGTGTGTGTGTGTGTTCTCATAATAAACCCCTTCAGGTGTGTGTGTGTGTGTGTGTGTGTGTGTGTGTGTGTGTGTGTGTGTGTGTGTGTGTGTGTGTGTGTGTGTGAGAGTGAGTGAGAGTGTGTGTGAGAGTGTGTGTGAGTGTGTGTGTGTGTGTGTGTGTGTGTGTGTGTGTGTGTGTGTGTGTGTGTGTGTGTGTGTGTGAGAATGTACATCATCCCTTACTATAAAAAGTG
>NC_138729.1:53630383-53640383 GCF_965113295.1 Leuciscus leuciscus
AATTACACTTCAAATATCTTTTTTCCAAAGGTGGTTTCTTTCATTTGCTGTCGTTTTTATCACGCTGATGAGGAGATTGTATTTACTTTATTTTAACAAGCCTCTTGTCGTACTGCAATCAATTTTTTTAAAAGTGTGCAGAATCCACTCTCCCTGAGTGCATTCTGCGAGAGTGAGGGCGGAGCGTTGATTTCGCGGCTTTACTTCCTGCTGACTACTGCGCAGGTCTGGTCCCGAGATCGCTACTGCGCAGACTCAAGTTCCAATATGTCAGCGCCATATCGGGACTCTGGCGGCTTCAGTTCTCATCAATGGAAGAGAGCGAAGGGGCGTCGTCCATCTTTTTTTACAGTCTATGTTTCAAACCTGTATGAATTTCTTTCTTTTGCTGAACAGAAAGGAAGATATTTAGAAGAATGTCAGTAACCAGACAGTTTCTGGTCCCATTGACTTCCATAGTAGGAAAAAATATATACTATGGAAGTCAATGAGACCAGAAACTGTCTGATTACTGACATTCTTCTAAATATCTTCCTTTCTGTTCAGCAGAAGAAAGAAATTCATAAAGGATTGAAACAACATGAGGGTGAGTATATGATGACAGAATTTTCATTTTAAAGTGGAGTATCCCTTTAAGACTAACAAAATGTAAAGCTGTGGAAAGTGGGAGTGTAGAGGGTGGAAAAAGGGAGACAACAACCAATAAAACACAGACCTGCAACACACACTCATTATACAGACACATGAATATTAAAATATAACCTAGGAGAGATAAAAAAAAACTGAGTTGAAGGTTAAAATCCTATAACCCTATAAAACAAACTGCCAAAACGAGGGAGAAACGCGGAAGAACATTAAAAAGGTCTAATAATAATATTTCATTACATTTACGAGCACTACAGTCTCTGAACAAATGACGCATCAGTTTAATAAAGGCTTAGTTACTTTTTATCCATTGTTCATAAAATCTTCTGTATATGAACGATATGATCCGCGTTGCGAGCGTTGTTGAGCTCATCCACTCTCACGCTCCACATGTTGTTTGAATTCTCCGCTGTAATGCGATGATCTCATGCGTAATCCAGCGCAGTGATTGGACTGAACGAGCTCTTTCTCATGAATAAATGCAGAGATTGTCTCAAGGGTCAGCTGACGTAGAATCGTGCCACAGCCAATCACACACTCCGAAGGCTCGTTTCTACCTCACATTCCCTGACGCTGCTTCGACTTTGCTTTTCAACCCGGAAGATCGAAATTGCTCAGGAAAAAATAAATAAAAAATGTCCACTTATAGATAACATTTATGAGTGCATTTAGTGTTTTCAGTGATGTACATATCTGTTCATATGTGTTTTGGGGTTTCATGACCCTTTAAAAACAGGAATATTAGGCTGCTGTCACTTTAAGACACAATGCACGGATCTAATATTCTGATACACATGCATGTTCTTTCTCAACTGTTTACCTTCACTTGGACCTAACTGACTGTATACGTGTATAATTGCCAAGACGGCATTATTGATGACATAATTTTGTTTGAATATGTCTATACAAATGCCAGAGGATGTGAAAGTCAAGTCAAGTCAGCTTTATTTATACAGCGCTTTTTACAGTACAGAGTGTTTCACAGCAGCTTTACAGTGATAACAGGAAGTGTGTTTCTGCTGTACAGCAGATCTAGAAGAAAACACTGTCACAGTCCAGCTGAAGTAAGTTCTGTGACGGAAAGAGAGCTCAGGTCAGAGACGCTTCAGGTGTTTGGACACACACCATACGCGAGTAACGAAATGAGCTCCTTTCGTGTCTCTTACGCCTGAATATTTAAATGGTCAAGGCTGAAACTTCCGTGAGGATGCAGCGCTGGCCCACGTGTCCTTCACTTTTGTTTACATTGATGTTCTCACAGTCTTGCATTGTTCATTCATAATTCATTTTAAGTCAGTTATTTATATCTTTTGCTGTAGTGTGTCAGTAGGAAATATCAGTTTACATCTCCAAACATTCTTTTTGCCATAATAATCCAGTGAGATTTGTGTATGCACAAGGAGTCTGACAACATTATGACCTGATCTCACCGTCATCGAGTCCGTCTGTGATTACATCAAGAAACAGAAGAAACTGAGACAAACTAAATCCAGAAGAACTGCGGGAACGTCTCCGAGACACTTGAAGAAACCTTCCTGCAAAGCTACAGTACTGGGAAAAGCACTGGCACTCGTGTTAAAATGCTGTAAAGTGAGAATGCTTTCAAATATAAAATCACAAATTGAATTTATTTATGATTTAACTTCTATTAACTAATTCAAATCAATATATGGTGTAACGACTCTTTGCATTTAAAACGGCTTTTGTCCAGGTACACTTGCGTATAGTTTTTAAGGAAGCTTTGCAGGAAGACTCCTTGTGCATACACAAATCTCACTGGATTATTACAATTAATGGCAAAAAGAATGTTTGGAAATGTAAACTGATACTGACACACTACAGCAAAAGATATAAATAACTGACTTAAAATCTTTTTTTGGGGGGGGGGGGGGGGGGGGGGGGGATATTAACATGCCTAAGACTTTTGCACAGTACTGTATATATATATATAAAACGCTGGATTGACGAACACAACTGTGAGTTTAATGATGTGCTGTTGTGTTTAGCGGTTGTTCTCTGAGTCTCTGCTTCTCCTTCTGGAACTCGAGTCACTCCAGAACGTTTGGTTTCCAGACTGACAGCGGGTCGTTTGTCAGCGAGCGCAGGACTGATCTCTCAGCTCTCAAGCTCTTCGTGTTAAAGGATGTTAACCGCCAGTAAACATTCCTCCGCGGATACGACTCGCCAACAATTCCAACAAAAATACCACAGAATTGTAAAAACGTGTTGAAGTTGTTGTGAGCCGGTCGTCCACTTATCAGCTGATCTCGAGTCTCAGACGATCTAAAGAGGTTTCAGGTCGCCGTCAGCAATAACAAGATTTTGAATTCCCTGTGACTTATGAAGTTTCCTTCATGACTTCAGATTTGGACGGAGCGAGTATTAATGAGAGCGCTGAAACAACACTGGGAGATTTTATTTGGCTTCGCTTCTTTGTTGGACTTTAAACAGCGTTTACCTCCAGCTCCACAACTAATAGGAAGAGAAAAAAAAGCCTAAACTCCAGCGTCCAACAACAACTAACCATTCATTTCACCTTATTAAAGATCCAGGGTGTGTCCTTGGACGCTCTTTGTATCGAACATATTTCCGACTTGTGCATTCATGCATTTTTCTAGTGCATTTTTAATGGGAATAACATCAGACATATACAGCCTTTTTCCAATGCAGGTAACTCTAGAAATGTGTTCAGATGACTTTATGAGTCTCAGTTCTGAAAATATATAAACTCCAGGACAAGAATATTTTAGGATTAACAGTGTCCCTTCATGCTGAACTCGTTGCATGAGTCAAAATGCCAATTTTTAGTTTTATTTGCTCTGATGTGGCAGTAAATGATTATTTCCCCGGGCTCATCTCTGGTCCTGGAACATTAGCATCTCCTCTACACTGCAAAAAATGCTTTTCTTACTCAGTATTTTTGTCTTGTTTCCAGTCCAAATATCTAAAAATTCTTTAAAAAAGATGCATTTACTAGATGAGTAAAATGGCATAAGATATTATGTCTCGTTTTCTGGGGGAAATAAATCACAAATTTATTAGTGAGTTTTTGCATAAAACAAGCAAAATTATCTACCAATAATCTTGTTTCTGTTTGAATTAAAGAAAAAATTCTTAACCAATTGGCAGATAATTTAGCTTTTTATAAGCAACAACTCACTTAATTTCCCCAGAAAACAAGACATAATATCTTATGCAATTTTACTCATCTAGTAAATGCATCTTTTTTTAAGAATTTTTTGATATTTGGACTGGAAACAAGACAAAAATTCTAAGTAAGTGTTTAGTTTGCTGTGGTATTGTCCTGATCTCGGGTCAGTCAAAGGTCAGCGCAGGAGCCGGGATGTCCGGGATGGTAAATACCAAAGCTCATTCTCTCAGACACGGGCGAGTCTGAACATTTTCAACATAATCACCACCTTTACTGAGTTTTGGGGTTTCTTAACTGATAATAGTCTCAGGCTAATTATAGTAATAGAGTGTGTAATAATGTGTAATGTTCTTCAGTGAGTTTAATTCCAGATGAATCGCTTGTTGTGTTCCTCACTTCGCATTAAAGCGTCTGCTGAATGAATACATGTAAATGTAAACCCGTGTCTGTGGACGAAGACGAATGACGCCCGTGGTTTAGTAAGTCCATAATCTGCCCCTGAGCGGAGGATAAATCTAAGACCACTGAGACACGAGACGAGCATTAGCTGGAAACGTCCACTCCAGAGTCTGAGGTTTCTGTGGGGGAATGAAACGGATCACTGCGTTACTTCTCTTATTGAAAACAGTAGCATCTGCTTAATATTAATATTCTGCTTAATTACTGGAGAACGAGACAGAAACACTGAGGAAGAACTGTGACTGAAACTGAGTATAAGTTCTTCTGCTGAGTGAACGAGGCCTTAGACCACACTAAAAAAGGCTGGGTTGTTTTAACCCAATTCTGGGTCTAATATGGCCCAAACGTTGGGTTAAACGGCTGGCTTTATACAAGGTTAGCAACACCCCCTGTATATCAGTGTGTCTATATGTTTACACTATAAAATCCAAATTTGGTTACATTCTGTTGCACTTACCTCTCTTTCTTTGTGTGCAATATCATGCCGTACTTATTGGTTTCTGTGCAATATGAATATGTGACCGTTCGCCTTGCTTGCACTAGTTTTGTGTTGTTTTTGCGTTGTATTGATTATGGCATATTGTTTATTGACGTATTGTACTGTATATTGGTTATCATTGTATTGTGTTTCTTTAAAATTCAACTTAAATTGTATTTATTTAAATTAGAAGTTTAGTTTGCACAAAGTTATATGTGATGGCACTGTAAGGATTGATCCAATTTCGCTATACATTCGTATATCACTGCAAAACATGCTTTTCTCACTCAGGATTTTTTGTCTAAATAAATGTTAATTCAAACGGAAACAAGATTATTTTTCTTGGCAGATCATTTTACTTG
The DNA here is from genome assembly GCF_965113295.1 of Leuciscus leuciscus. Classification (NCBI taxonomy): domain Eukaryota; kingdom Metazoa; phylum Chordata; class Actinopteri; order Cypriniformes; family Leuciscidae; genus Leuciscus; species Leuciscus leuciscus. The sequence continues at coordinate 53,635,479 of NC_138729.1, forward strand.
TTTTAGGCAAGAAAACAAGACTTAATATCTTATGGTCTCTTTCTCATCTAGTAAATGCATTTTGTTTTAAGAATTTTTAGATATTTGGACTGGAAACAAGACAAAAATATTTTTTTGCAGTGTAGTGACAATAAAGAATCTTGACCCAACCCAAATCTGGGTTGAAACAACCCAGCATTTTTTAGCGTGTAGTTAATGTTGTCAATCACTGTGTTCATCATCAGATGTGTGTGTGTTCATGGAGATTTCCACACACCGGCGCGTTTATTTACCCAGCACGCACCTCTCCGCTCCAGCTCAACTTCTCTAATATAAATATGATGGCGTATGGAAAAGAAGCCGTGCATTTGCTCTAATAATTGGAGTGAAGGCTGAAGGACACAGGCGTCTTTCTGGACTCTGAAAGAACATGTGTGTGTGTGTGTGTGTGTCAGCATGAATGCGCTCAGTATAACGCCGAGCCAACGGCCCCTTAAGAAAACAAGCGCTAAAAGCCTGAGCTCAGGAAGTTTTGAATAAAAGCTTTTAGGGTGTTTTAGGCTTATCTCAGCCGTCCATCATCGACACGCGACTCAACAACTCACTCACCGATCAATACGGCCATTCAGGGGTGTGTTTCCCTACGACCCGCGTGACGACTCCGATCTACAACCTGGAGAATATTCTGAATGTTCTGATCCAGTCTGACCTCTGACCTGTAATGCCTGGATCATAATCACACACTGTTCGTTGGCCAGAGGAGAACTGAGACTGAGTCTGGTTTCTCTCAAGGGTTTTTTCTCCATTCTGTCAATGATGGAGTTTGTGTTGTTGCCACTCTGGCTTCATTAGTTGAGGACATTTAATTTAATATTCAACAATATTAATGCATTGACACCATCATATAAGAACTGAACCAAGCTGGACGATGACATCACAGTCATATATATATGAACAAAATTAATAACTTTTTCTCAACAAAAATGACCCATCACTGAACTTACTTAAGATGGACTGGGTGGGTGATCAGATGAGTGTGTGAACGAGAGCAGATTACAGACGCTCCAGAACGAGAGCAGATTACAGACGCGCCAGAACGAGAGCAGATCACAGACGCTCCAGAACGAGAGCAGATTACAGACGCGCCAGAACAAGAGTAGATCACAGACGCTCCAGAACGAGAGCAGATTACAGACGCTCCAGAACGAGAGCAGATCACAGACGCTCCAGAACGAGAGCAGATCACAGACGCTCCAGAACGAGAGCAGATCACAGACGCTGCAGAACGAGAGCAGATCACAGACGCTGCAGAACGAGAGCAGATCACAGACGCTCCAGAACGAGAGCAGATCACAGACGCTCCAGAACGAGAGCAGATCACAGACGCTCCAGAACGAGAGCAGATCACAGACGCTGCAGAACGAGAGCAGATTACAGACGCTCCAGAGTGAGAGCAGATCATAGACGCTCCAGAATGAGAGCAGATCACAGAAGCTGCAGAACGAAGGCAGATCACAGACGCTCCAGAGCGAGAGCAGATCACAGACGCTCCAGAATGAGAGCAGATCACAGACGCTCCAGAACGAGGGCAGATCACAGATGCTCCAGAACGAGGGCAGATCACAGACGCTCCAGAACGAGGGCAGATTACAGACGCTCCAGAACGAGGGCAGATTACAGAAGCTCCAGAACGAGGACGCACCAGAACGAGGGCAGATCACAGACGCTCCAGAACGAGAGGAGATCACAGACGCTCCAGAACGAGGGCAGATTACAGACGCTCCAGAACGAGAGCAGATCACAGATGCTCCAGAACGAGAGCAGATCACAGAGCGAGAGCAGATTGCAGACGCTCCAGAGCGAGAGCAGACTACAAACGCTCCAGAACAAGAGGAAATTACAGACGCTCCAGAGCGAGGGCAGATTACAGACGCTCCAGAACGAGAGCAGATCACAGACGCTCCAGAACGAGAGCAGATCACAGACGCTCCAGAACGAGAGCAGATCACAGACGCTGCAGAACGAGAGCAGATCACAGACGCTGCAGAACGAGAGCAGATCACAGACGCTCCAGAACGAGAGCAGATCACAGACGCTCCAGAACGAGAGCAGATCACAGACGCTCCAGAACGAGAGCAGATCACAGACGCTGCAGAACGAGAGCAGATTACAGACGCTCCAGAGTGAGAGCAGATCATAGACGCTCCAGAATGAGAGCAGATCACAGAAGCTGCAGAACGAAGGCAGATCACAGACGCTCCAGAGCGAGAGCAGATCACAGACGCTCCAGAATGAGAGCAGATCACAGACGCTCCAGAACGAGGGCAGATCACAGATGCTCCAGAACAAGGGCAGATCACAGACGCTCCAGAACGAGGGCAGATTACAGACGCTCCAGAACGAGGGCAGATTACAGAAGCTCCAGAACGAGGACGCACCAGAACGAGGGCAGATCACAGACGCTCCAGAACGAGAGGAGATCACAGACGCTCCAGAACGAGGGCAGATTACAGACGCGCCAGAACGAGAGCAGATCACAGATGCTCCAGAACGAGAGCAGATCACAGAGCGAGAGCAGATTGCAGACGCTCCAGAGCGAGAGCAGACTACAAACGCTCCAGAACAAGAGGAAATTACAGACGCTCCAGAGCGAGGGCAGATTACAGACGCTCCAGAACGAGAGCAGATCACAGACGCTCCAGAACGAGGGCAGATTACAGAGAACGAGAGCAGATCACAGACGCTCCAGAACGAGGGCAGATCACAGACGCTCCAGAACGAGGGCAGATTACAGATGCTCCAGAACGAGGGCAGATTACAGATGCTCCAGAACGAGGGCAGATTACAGACGCTCCAGAACGAGGGCAGATCACAGACGCTCCAGAACGATGGCAGATTACAGACGCTCCAGAACGAGGGCAGATTACAGACGCTCCAGAACGAGAGCAGATTACAGACGCTCCAGAACGAAGGCAGATTACAGACGCTCCAGAACGAGAGCAGATTACAGACGCTCCAGAGCGAGAGCAGATTACAGACGCTCCAGAACGAAGGCAGATTACAGACGCGCCAGAACGAGAGCAGATCACAGACGCTCCAGAACGAGAGCAGATCACAGACGCTCCAGAACGAGGGAAGATTACAGACGCTCCAGAACGAGAGCAGATTACAGACGCTCCAGAACGAAGGCAGATTACAGACGCTCCAGAACGAAGGCAGATTACAGACGCTCCAGAACGAGAGCAGATTACAGACGCTCCAGAGCGAGAGCAGATTACAGACGCTCCAGAACGAAGGCAGATTACAGACGCGCCAGAACGAGAGCAGATCACAGACGCTCCAGAACGAAGGCAGATTACAGACGCTCCAGAACGAGAGCAGATTACAGACGCTCCAGAACGAAGGCAGATTACAGACGCTCCAGAACGAGAGCAGATTACAGACGCTCCAGAGCGAGAGCAGATTACAGACGCTCCAGACCGAAGGCAGATTACAGACGCTCCAGAACGAGGGCAGATCACAGATGCTCCAGAACGAGGGCAGATTACAGACGCTCCAGAACGAGGGCAGATTACAGAAGCTCCAGAACGAGGACGCACCAGAACGAGGGCAGATCACAGACGCTCCAGAACGAGAGGAGATCACAGACGCTCCAGAACGAGGGCAGATTACAGACGCTCCAGAACGAGAGCAGATCACAGAGCGAGAGCAGATTACAGACGCTCCAGAACAAGAGGAAATTACAGATGCTCCAGAACAAGAGGAAATTACAGATGCTCCAGAGCGAGGGCAGATTACAGACGCTCCAGAACGAGAGCAGATTACAGATGCTCCAGAACGAGGGCAGATTACAGACGCTCCAGAACGAGAGGAGATCACAGACGCTCCAGAACGAGGGCAGATTACAGACGCTCCAGAACGAGAGCAGATCACAGAGCGAGAGCAGATTACAGACGCTCCAGAACAAGAGGAAATTACAGACGCTCCAGAGCGAGGGCAGATTACAGACGCTCCAGAACGAGGGCAGATTACAGACGCTCCAGAACGAGAGCAGATCACAGAGCGAGAGCAGATTACAGACGCTCCAGAACGAGAGCAGATCACAGACGCTCCAGAACGAGGGCAGATCACAGATGCTCCAGAACGAGGGCAGATTACAGACGCTCCAGAACGAGGGCAGATTACAGAAGCTCCAGAACGAGGACGCACCAGAACGAGGGCAGATCACAGACGCTCCAGAACGAGAGGAGATCACAGACGCTCCAGAACGAGGGCAGATCACAGACGCTCCAGAACGAGAGCAGATCACAGAGCGAGAGCAGATTACAGACGCTCCAGAACAAGAGGAAATTACAGACGCTCCAGAGCGAGGGCAGATTACAGACGCTCCAGAACGAGAGCAGATTACAGAGAACGAGAGCAGATCACAGACGCTCCAGAACGAGGGCAGATCACAGACGCTCCAGAACGAGGGCAGATTACAGAGAACGAGAGCAGATCACAGACGCTCCAGAACGAGGGCAGATCACAGACGCTCCAGAACGAGGGCAGATTACAGATGCTCCAGAACGAGGGCAGATTACAGATGCTCCAGAACGAGGGCAGATTACAGACGCTCCAGAACGAGGGCAGATTACAGACGCTCCAGAGCGAGAGCAGATTACAGACGCTCCAGAACGAGGGCAGATTACAGACGCTCCAGAGCGAGAGCAGATTACAGACGCTCCAGAGCGAGAGCAGATTACAGACGCTCCAGAACGAGGGCAGATTACAGACGCTCCAGAGCGAGAGCAGATCACAGACGCTCCAGAACGAGGGCAGATTACAGACGCTCCAGAACGAGGGCAGATTACAGACGCTCCAGAACGAGAGCAGATTACAGACGCTCCAGAACGAAGGCAGATTACAGACGCTCCAGAGCGAGAG
>NC_138729.1:53645383-53647883 GCF_965113295.1 Leuciscus leuciscus
TTTTATTTTATTTCAGTTCATGTTTATTTGAAATAATGAAAATGTTTTAATGGTTTATATATTATTTTTTGAATGAGATTATTTTTTCATTAGATTATAAAATTTTTTCATTAAAGTTGTGCTTTGGTCATTTATTCTACAGTAAAGCCACGTTAGTTAATGTTAGTTCCCTTTCACTCGGGTATCGTTCGACTTAGTCGATCGAATACCGACTGTATGGGATAACGCCTAGTGAGCCCGATCACTCTGATTACTCTTAAAATCAAGCCAACAAGCTTTGGCAGGTGCGTAATCAACGCCCCGCCTTACCCTGCGGGTATAAACACGGAAGTGGATGCACCTACCAGTTGTCTTTCGCTTTCGGAGCTGAACGGTTCATTCTGATGGTCTCTGATCGAGAGGCTATACAACGAGTGTGCCGGTGTTCTTCTGGAAGACTCTCCTGGTGTCGGTGTTTACAGCAGTTGCAGCGGTGGTCGCGAGCTACGGAAGCTCTCTTCAGCTGTTTTCACAGCATTTTCTTCTTAGTAAGAGTGTTTTGTTGACACGGTTGAGGGCGCAAGTAATGAGTGCTTCACTTTCGAGTGTTGCCGCGGTTGTTCCCCTGTGTGCTCCGGCACTGGTGACTGGTCCCATTTCTAAAAGAGCAAACACGGTTGTGATTTGTGTGTCTTTTTCAAGATGCCATTTCTTTTGGGGCGACTCCGGACGATGGGATGTCCATCGCAGCATCAGAGGGGGAGCTTGATTTGACGGAGGAAGACTCGGTGCCGTTGCCCTCCACCGGGAGGGTGGCGACGCCGATGTTGGATCCTGAGATGACGGCTATGCTCAAGAAGGCCGCAGAGGCGGTCGGGCTCGTGTGGAATACTCCACCGCGTCCCGAACCATCTCAGTTGGATGATTGGTTTCTTGGAGCGGGCCGGTCTGGTTCTCAGCCCGCCGTTCCGGTACCTTTCTTTCCTGAAGTGCATGAGGAGCTCACTAGGTCGTGGAAGGCACCTTTCTCTGCCAGAAACAGGCTTGGTAGCTCCTCCTCCCTCACTACCCTCGATGGAGGTGCGGATAAGGGTTACGAGGCGATCCCCCCAGTGGAGCGGTCTGTTACGATGCAACTGTGTCCAGCGACCGCTACCTCCTGGAAGGGAGACCCTTGTCTCCCCTCTAAGGCCTGTAAGTTCTCGTCTGCTTTGGCGGGCAGAGCTTACAAGGCCTGTGGGCAGGCCGCATCTTCGCTGCAATGCCATGGCGTTGCTTCAGGTCCACCAGGCCCAGGCACTCATGGACATGCATGAGAGTAGTGCAGATCGTGAGCTCATGGGTGAGCTCCGCACTGCAACCGATTTGGCCCTCAGGGGCTCAGCGTGGATCCAGACGCAGGCGTAGCGCCCCGCCCACCTCAGGTGCTGCCAAGCCAGGTGGTAAGCACAAGCACTAGTGAGGTGGGCCGCCCAGGGATGGGATTTTTTTCTTGGAGATGGTATCGGTCCACTCCCTCCCCTCGGTGGAGGACCACGGGCAGTCTTTGTTTGTGTATGTCTGTTCCGCTGCTGGCTCCCCGTAAAAGCGGGGCCAGCGGTACCTACATTTTCAAAGAAAGAGCAAATTTCTTTATCCCTGAGCATTAGCAGAGGTGAGGTGAGGTGTGCAACCCAGGAGCCTGACACCAACAGCCACGTCTGTATCATCAGCCCTCATTATGGCGATTTGGTATCGGTTGGGCGTCTCACGCTATTTTGAGATCCTCTGAAACGAGGGGAACGGGTAAGTGCACTTACATGTACACATGATTCAGTCTTACGCCGCCTACGGGCCTTCCGAGTAGAGTTCCTGTTTACTGAAGTTGTGGTTGATGGTATCTGGAATTCTGTTGATTCACCGGTGTAGCGCCGTGAGGTGTTCCTGGCTGTTTCAGCTTTTTTCCTTATGCTAGAGACTCAGCTTCATTAGTAAGCAATAACTCGCCTGCCACTACCTCCGATGGGGCTGAAGCTGGGTACGCTTCTCCACAGTAGAACTCTGGCCTGCTCAATCATGCCGCCTCATGGCCTCATGATAGCAAACGCCATAAGAGAGTGGAAACCCCATCCCCCTAGGTGTCAGTAGGGAGGATTCTCGGGGCTGCACTGGGTCATCCGTGCTGCTTTGGGTATTCCCCTATATTTTCGTTACTCACTGGGGATAGTGGCTGTATCAGAACGAACTGACGCCAGGGTTCACGCTAAGGGCGTTCCCCGGTGAGCTTTCTTGCACGTCAGCGTGCTATGTCAGAATGGAACAGTCTTCAGTTGCCCCGTTCCGGCCCAACTAGACTTATTCCTCGAGAGCCTTCTGACTTCCTCTGAGTCACTCAGAGATGGGTATCGATGGCACCCGCACTGAGCCCTAAACGGCAGCTTGGTTGTGGTGGTTCAGTATCTACCTCTGAAAGAGCTATGGATACTAATACTTCTGCGTGAGCCCCCTCCATACTGGAGGCCTGCTTGTGATCCGAAGTAGA
>NC_138729.1:53652883-53705383 GCF_965113295.1 Leuciscus leuciscus
GCTGCGATATCATTCTGTTTATTACAAGCGCTGCAGTTTTATCGCCTGTCACTTTAAATACTGGAGCTCTTTAGAGTTAGGGTTAGGGTTTTGATTGGCCGGAGCTCTTTAGAGTTAGGGTTAGGGTTCTGATTGGCCGGAGCTCTTTAGAGTTAGGGTCAGGGTTCTGATCGGCCGGAGCTCTTTAGAGTTAGGGTCAGGGTTCTGATTGGCCAGAGCTCTTTAGAGTTAGGGTCAGGGTTCTGATTGGCCAGAGCTCTTTAGAGTTAGGGTCAGGGTTCTGATTGGCCGGAGCTCTTTAGAGTTAGGGTCAGGGTTCTGATTGGCCAGAGCTCTTTAGAGTTAGGGTCAGGGTTCTGATTGGCCAGAGCTCTTTAGAGTTAGGGTCAGGGTTCTGATTGGCCAGAGCTCTTTAGAGTTAGGGTCAGGGTTCTGATTGGCCAGAGCTCTTTAGAGTTAGGGTTAGGGTTCTGATTGGCCAGAGCTCTTTAGAGTTAGGGTCAGGGTTCTGATTGGCCAGAGCTCTTTAGAGTTAAGGTTAGGGTTCTGATTGGCCAGAGCTCTTTAGAGTTAGGGTTAGGGTTCTGATTAGCCGGAGCTCTTTAGAGCAGGACGGACTGTTTCTGGGGATTCACATTTTATTTTGCCTACCTTTTGTCTTCTGCATTCTCCTTACCATTGTCTCCTGTTCTTCCCGCAGACTCGTCCCACAGAAACAGTCCCACAGACCCAGACCCAAACCCCATCTCTTAAACATTAATAAAGGCTGGTTTCTAAAGTACTTCTTCCTGCCTCTATGTAGTAATGCTCATGGGTAGCCGTAATGGGTTCCATTCAGACCTTAATATTAAGTATTTTACTGTTATGTGTCAACAAGATTCAACAACACATGTTCACCTGGCTATACCCAATGTTTAGATCTGTTTTGGGATTTATGCAAATTAGCACATACGTAATTAGATTATGCACCGTTTGTCCATGTTAACAAACAATTTCAAAAAACTTGTAATACATTTTTTGTTTGTCTTGATGTAAGTAATCAACTCAGTAATTTTCATGGTGATATCGAATGGTTATATTTGGGTCTTTTCCTAAACTTTCCCCTAATGGGATTCTTCTGGGCTTTTTTTACTTACTCAGGACATATTGAGGATACAAAATCAGTTGAGTTTGCTTCTGTTGCAATTTGTTCAAGGTTTACCCCCATCTTGGCTTATAATGACTGGACTAACACTTCTCCAAGAGAACACAGAAGGTTTCAGAGCAAACCTGGAGAATCCCGGAGGTCCAGCTCAAAGAAACGGATGATAGAGAGAACTCGAGTTCACTGAATGAAAGACAGTCCTGGAACTACAAACTACTTCCTTTCTCTGCTCGCTGTGTGTGTGTATGTGTGTGTGTGTGTGTGTGTGTGTGTGTGTGTTAAGGCAGACATGTAGAGTTTAAAGGGATAGTTCACTTTGAAATAAAATTTTGGTATGTTTTAGCTTACCTCAAGGGCATCCAAGATGTAGGTGTCTTTTTTTCCGCAGTAGTTTCAATTTTGATATTTTTAGGTCAAAAAGTCCAAATTAAACAATTCCCCATCGTAAGTACACATTGATGGCCTAAGACACGAAACGAGCGGTTTGTGTGAGAAAACGAACAGTATTTATATCGTTTTTACCTCTTGAACACAGCTGCGTCCAAGTGATCTGAGGGCGCGCGCGCTTCCTGGTGCGTGACGTGTGGCTTAGTCTGCGCAAGCGCCGGAAAGTGTACAAGAGGTAAAAACGATATAAATACTGTTCGTTTTCTCACACAAACCGCTCGTTTCGTGTCTTAGGCCATCAATGTGTACTTACGATGGGGAATTGTTTAATTTGGACTTCTCTGTGCATGCTCTTTGAGATAGTGACCATAGACCTGCATTATATGACTGACAGACAAGAACGGTTTGACCTAAAAATATCAAAATTGAAACTACTGCGGAAACAAAGACACCTACATCTTGGATGCCCTTGAGGTAAGCTAAAACATACCAACATTTTATTTCGAAGTGAACTAACCCTTTAAGTAGGGCTACTCGAACAAAAATGTTTTTACTTTGCCAATCTTGTTTAACGGACCCTATATCATTGGCATATAGACATAATATAACTGGAATAATAGACAACAATTTCGAGGCGCACTTTCTGAACATCATAGTGTGTTAAAGCTCACGAAAGAGCTTGATAGCTGGACTAATGAAATGCATATTTTAACTTTATATATTTTTACTGTATCAATTCTGTAACTGTACCAATACAAAAAATACTGCACATTTTCTGTATGTTGGTCTCTGATCTTCACATATTGGACAGTAAACACTGATCCACCTGTTTGGACATTAGACACACACACACACACAGAGAGAGAGAGAGAAAAGCTGCTTAATATATATATTATGTTCTCTTATTTCTCAGTTCCCATTACTTCACTGTCCTTCACTGATGATTTCACTGATATTACTATATATTACTATCTTAACATGACATGAAAACCGACAGTAAATGCATAAACTACCAAATACATGAAACGCCTCGGTTACGACTGTAACCTCGGTTCCCTGAAGAGGGAACGAGCGTTGCGTCGAATTGACGCTATGGGGAACGCTTTGCGTGATGACGTCTTGAAGCCCATGTAAAATCAGTCCAATGGTGTGGCGGAACGTCAGAGGCTGGTGACGTCACGTACCAGGAAGCTATAAAAGCCGGCCCGAAACAGAAAACGAAAGCTTCGTAGAGTCTGAAGTCGTGCTGACAGGCATGAAGGAGATATGGCAAGGTGACGCAACGCTCGTTCCCTCTTCAGGGAACCGAGGTTACAGTCGTAACCGAGGCGTTCCCTTTCAAGGGAACTCGCGTTGCGTCGAATTGACGCTATGGGGAACGTCTATACCAACGCCACCATAGCTACAAATGTCTGTCCTGTGTGAAATCAATTGCGCAGCACTAGGAAGACAATAATGAGTAGAACCTGACGAAGGTGTGCGGTGAGGACCAGCCTGCCGCATCACAAACGTCCTGTAAAGATACTCCTGATATAAGGGCCTTAGAGGCCGCCATACTCCTAGTAGAGTGCGACCGGACAGCCAAAGGAGAAGGCTGTCCAGCCGCCTCATAAGCAAGTGAGATAGCCTCAACCACCCACTTGCTCATCCTTTGCTTAGACACTGGACCTCCTTTGTTAGGGGGCCCAAAGCGAACAAACAATTGATCACTCTTACGCCACAGGGCAGCTCTGTGGACATATGCGTCTGACGCCCGAACAGGGCAAAGCAAATTATTCGCCTCCTGGTCCGATTTCGAAAGGGAGGAGGACCTCCAAGTGCCACGAGGGAAACGAGATACCAAAGGGTCTTTCCCCACAGACATTCCACCCAAAGGAATGTGGTAAGCACCTATGGCCGCCACATAAACCTTTAAAGTGGACGGGGTTAGACCTGCAGTGAACCGGTCCTGCAGGAACTCCAGAACTGTACCAATTGGGCAGTTGACTGGATCCAACCGACGGTCACTACACAAAGAAGTGAATACTCTCCACTTCAGGGCATAAAGTTTCCTCGTGGAGGGAGCTCTGGACTGTAGAATGGTCTCAGCAACCTCAGTTGAGAGACCTGACTCTATGAGCTGGGCCCCCTCAGAAGCCAAGCCCACAGGTTCCACAGTTCTGGCGGGGGTGAAATATTGAGCCCCCTGCTTGGGACAGAAGGCCCCTCCTGACAGGAAGCTCCAGAGGATGCCCGTCGAGGAGGGACACAAGATCGGGAAACCATACTCTGCCCGGCAACGCAGGGCTAAGAAGAAGCAGGAAAACCCGGTCCCTGCGAACTCTCTCCAGAACTCCCGGGAGCAGAGCCACTGGGGGAAAAGCGTACAGACGTAGCCTCGGCCACGTCTATACCATAGCATCCAGTCCCAGAGGAGCTGGATGCGTGAGGGAGACCAAAGTCCCTCCATATCAGCTCCACCACCTCGGGGTGGAGCTTCCATTCCCCGGGCCTCGGCCCCTGTCTCGACAGAGTGTCTGCTCCTATATTCTGAACCCCGGGGAGGTAGGCTGCCCTGAGTGACAGCAACTTCCCCTGGGACCACAAGAGGATATGGCGTGCCAGATTGGATAATGGGCGCGAGCGCAAACCCCCTTGGTGGTTGATATAGGCGACTACCGACGTGTTGTCCGTATGTACTAACACATGGTGTCCCCTGAGACCTGTGATAAAGCTCCTCAGAGCCCGGAAGACAGCTAACATCTCTAGGCTATAGAATGCCAGGAACGATGATGGTCTTCCCACAGACCTTGAGATGAGCGACCCTCAGGATCGCTCCCCAACCCGTGAGGGAAGCATCCGTCGTTAGCAGTTTGCGACGACAAGGAGCTCCCAGCACTGGGCCCTGGGACAGGAACCAAGGTTTCTTCCACATAACCAAGGCACGTAGGCATCGCCGCGTGACCTTGATTGTGCGAAATGGGTTGCCCCTCGGGGAAACCCCTCTGGTCCTGAGCCACCACTGCAGGGGCCTCATGTGCAGTAGTCCAAAAGGTATCCCGTTGGAAGCTGCTGCCATGAGACCCAGCAGTCTCTGGAACTGTTTGACAGTGAGTAGCTGGCCTAGCTTTACACTTTTCACAGCTGCAAGGATGGAATCTACACGTGGCGGTGACAGGCGCGCCTGCATCGACACTGAATCCCAAACCACGCCTAAAAAAGTGGTCCTCTGAAGTGGAGAAAGCACACTCTTCTTGGCGTTCAGCCGTAACCCCAGCTCTTTCATGTGGGCGAGAACAACATCTCGATGTTGAACCGCCAACTGATGCGACTGAGCTAAAATCAACCAATCGTCGATGTAGTTCATGATGCGAATACCCTGGAGGCGCCGAGGCGCCAGAGCTGCATCCACGCATTTGGTGAAAGTGCGGGGTGATAAAGCCAGGCCGAATGGAAGAACTCGATATTGGTATGCTTTGCCCCCGAAAGCAAACCTCAGGAACTTCCAATGACAAGGACGGATGGAAATATGGAAATATGCGTCCTTGAGGTCTATCGTGACAAACCAGTCCTCGGACCTGATCTGTGACACGATTTGTCTCAATGTTAACATTTTGAACTTGAGCTGAATGAATGACTTGTTCAGAACTCGAAGATCTAAAATGGGACGCAATCCCCCGTCCTTCTTTGGAACTATGAAGTACCGGCTGTAAAACCCGGTTTCCCTGTCGGAGGGAGGTACATATTCTATGGCCCCTATCTCTAACAGAGTGTTTACTTCCTGTTCCATAACCAGAACCTGCTCGGGGCCCACCACTGTGGGCAGGACCCCCATAAACCGAGTTGGGCGTTTCTAGAATTGTATCTGATACCCTTTTGCCACGGTCTGCAGGACCCAACGAGAAACATTTGACAGTAGCTTCCACGCTGTCAAAGATTCTACTAGAGGTACCAGCCTCTCGAGACTGGTTTCTGGATTGTGTTGCTGTTGAGTAGTCGGTTCGTCACCCTGTAACGGCGCACCGGCAGGGAACGACCGAACAGACTGCTCTAGCACCCTCCTCAGAGGGGGCGGGCATCCCGAGGCCACTACGTTTCCGGGTGGACCTTGAGATATGTGCTCGCCGGAGACCGCTGCGCCCTGTAACACCGGAGGCGGCAGGGTTGGCAGAACGGTCCCCTGAGGGCACCGAAAAGAGACGGCACCGTATTTTTTTCCTGCTGTTGAGTAGTCGGTTCGTCGCCCTGTAACGGCGCACCGGCAGGGAACGACCGAACAGACTGCTCTAGCACCCTCCTCAGAGGGGGCGGGCATCCCGAGGCCACTACGTTTCCGGGTGGACCTTGAGATATGTGCTCGCCGGAGACCGCTGCGCCCTGTAACACCGGAGGCGGCAGGGTTGGCAGAACGGTCCCCTGAGGGCACCGAAGAGAGTTGTTAACCGCTCTGCTTCGGGGGGACTACCCTCATTTGTCCTGAGCCCTCAGACATCAGGACTTTTTCCCAGCAGCCTTCTTGGCGGTAATAACGGTCCGCAGATCCGTTTTACCCCTCGAAGACTGCTGGGTTTGAGAGCGCCCTCCGTGTCCCGAGCTTTTTGTGGGGGAGCACGGGAGGAAACGCTCTGTTTCTGAGTGGCACGGTGCACAGCGCTCTTTTTAGATGAGTGAGGCTGCTCCCGCTCAGCAGCCTCAATGAAAGAACGGCGGGGGAGAAGTTTCTGAAGTGCAGCTGCCTGTTTTGAAGCTTCTTGTGATTTAGCTACAGCACTGTTAACTGCATCTCCAAATAACCCTTGAGTGGATACTGGTGCATCTAAAAGAACATGTTTTTCTTTGTCCTTTATGTCACTTAAGTTGAGCCACAGATGCCTCTCAGTGGCCACCAGGGCTGCCATAGAGCGGCCGATGGATTTAGCCGTCTCCTTGGTGGCCCTGAGAGACAAATCTGTGGCTCTACGCAGTTCAGACACCGTATCAGCACTAATACCCCGCCATCCTCAGAATCACCCAATAACTCAGCCTGGTAAGCCTGCATTATGGACATGGTATGTAAACACGCTGCAGCTTGACCGGCGGCGGCATAAGCTTTATGAACCAGGGAAGATGTAACTTTTACTGGCTTGGATGGAAGTGCAGGAGCCTTCAGAGAAGATGCCGTTGCTGGAGAGAGATAGCTCGCGACCGTCTCTTCCACCCTCGGCATCTCCCCATAACCATGCTCTTTATAATTGTGAATGGATGAATAGTGTGATGTTTGTGCAGTATACACTCGATATGACACTGGTTTCCCCCACGATCTCGACACCTCGGTGTGGAGATCGGGGAAAAACGGAAGGCTTCTGCACTGAGGCTGTGCATGAGATGGCAGGAAACGTTCGTCGAGCTTGCTTTTCGAACGAGCGCCCTGCCTATCTTCTGGCCACTCAATAGATAATCGCTCGACAGCTCTAGTGATAACATCAAGCAATTCTTCAAACGCATGAGACTGAGGTGGCGAATCCTCAGACTCAGCGTCAATACTAACAACGTCCAACTCCTCAGAGCTGGACAATTGCAGTATTGGTGCCTCCATCGGGGGGGAAGAAACCGCAACGCGTGCTTCCACACCCTGATGAGAGGCACTGGATCTATCAGAAGGAGGCTGAGATAAGGCAGAGCCCGTCTCAACATCCACTGATAGATCCATTTGCGAACCCCAGGTCTGTGATTGCCGCCGTGCCTCGGCAGCGGCGGGACCAGAGCCCTGGGGAACGCGATCGGGATTGAACCGAGCCAAGCGGGATCGGAGCGAACGCAATGGAAGCGCGTCGCAATGCCCCTCACCCAAACAAACAACACAAAGAGCGTGAGTATCACCTCCCGTTAAATAACGCGGGCAGGGATGGACACACACTCTAAACTGCTGCTTGCTCGCCATACTGAATATATATATATATATGATATAGACAGACAACACCAAATATACAGACAGATTTCACACAGAGCGCAACTGAAGACTCAGAAAGCTTTCGTTTTCTGTTTCGGGCCGGCTTTTATAGCTTCCTGGTACGTGACGTCACCCGCCTCTGACGTTCCGCCACACCATTGGACTGATTTTACATGGGCTTCAAGACGTCATCACGCAAAGCGTTCCCCATAGCGTCAATTCGACGCAACGCAAGTTCCCTTGAAAGGGAACTAAGATTACATTATATGCCAAATTATGAAGTGATCGATGACATCAGTAACAGAACAGAAAGTTTTTCCTCCCCTATAAAAGCCAGTTTAGTTTGCTGTCCTACAATGATATAGTAAGTTCCCTTTCAAGGGAACTCCCGTTGCGTCGAAAAGCTGACGCTATGGGAACGCTTTGCGTGATGACGTCTTGAAGCACATGTAAAATCAGTCCAATGGTGTGGCGGAACGTCAGAGGCGGGTGACGTCACGTACCAGGAAGCTATAAAAGCCGGCCCGAAACAGAAAACGAAAGCTTTCTGAGTCTTCAGTTGCGCTCTGTGTTGAATCTGTCCTTGTTATTTGGTGTTGTCTGTCTATATTATATATATATATTCAGTATGGCGAGCAAGCAGCAGTTTAGAGTGTGTGTCCATCCCTGCCCGCGTTATTTAACGGGAGGTGATACTCACACTCTTTGTGTTGTTTGTTTGGGTGAGGAGCATGCCCAGTCAGCACTCGAGGGTGGTGACTGTGTGCATTGCGACGCGCTTCCATTGCGCACGCTCCGATCCCGCTTGGCTCGGTTCAATCCCGATCGCGTTCCCGAGGGCTCGGGTCCCGCCGCGGCTGAGGCTCGGCGGCGATCTCAGACCTGGGGTTCGCAAATGGATCTGTCAGTGGATGTTGAGACGGGCTCTGCCTTATCTCAGCATCAATCTGACAGATCCAGTGCCTCTCATCAGGGTGTGGAAGCACGCATTGCGGTTTCTTCCCCCCCGATAGAGGCACCAATACTGCAACTGTCCAGCTCTGAGGAGTTGGATGTTGTGAGTATTGAAGCTGAGTCTGAGGATTCGCCACCTCAGTCTCATGCGTTTGAGGAACTGCTCGATGTTATTACTAGAGCAGTTGACAGACTATCTATTGAGTGGCCAGAGGATAGGCAGGACGTTCGTTCGAAAAGTAAGCTTGACGAACGCTTCCTGCCATCTCGTACACAGCCTCAGCGAAGAAGCCTTCCGTTTTTCCCCGATCTCCACACCGAGGTGTCGAAATCGTGGGGAAAACCGGTTTCATACAGAGTGTATGCACCACAAACATCCCACTATTCTTCCATTCACAAATATAAAGAATATGGTTATGGGGAGATGCCGAAGGTGGAGGAGACGCTTGCGAGCTATCTCTCTCCAGCAACGGCATCTTCCCTGAAAGCTCCTTCACTTCCCTCTAAGCCAGTAAAATTCACATCATCTCTGGTTCATAAATCGTATGCAGCCGCTGGTCAAGGCAGCGTGTCTGCATACGATGTCTATTATGCAAGCCTATCAGGCAGAATTATTGGGGGATTTAGAGGAGGGCGGGGGAATTGGTCCTGACACAGTGGCTGAACTACGCAGAGCCACAGATCTGTCTCTCAGGGCCACCAAGGAGACCGCTAAATCAATCGGGCGGTCTATGGCAGCCCTGGTGGCCACTGAGAGGCATCTGTGGCTCAATTTGAGCGATATAAAAGAGAAAGAAAAGCACGTTCTCTTAGATGCTCCGGTTTCCACTGTTGGTTTATTTGGTGATGCAGTAAACAGTGCGGTAGCTAAATCTCAGGAAGCTGCTAAACAGGCAGCTGCATTACAAAAACTTCTCCCCCGCCGTTCTTTCATTGAGGCTGCTGAGCGGGAGCAGCCTCACTCCTCTAAAAAGAGCGCTGAACATCGTGCCACTCAAAAACAGAGTGTGTCCTCTCGTGCTCCCCCACAAAAATCTCGGGGACACGGAGGGCGCTCTCAAACCCAGCAGTCTTCGAGGGGTAAAACGGATCTGCGGACCGTTATTACCGCCAAGAAGGCTGCTGGGAAAAAGTCCTGATGTCTGAGGGCTCAGGACAAATGAGGGTAGTCCCCCCGAAGCAGAGCGGTTAACACCTCTTTTCACGGTGCCCGTCTCTCTTCGGTGCCCTCAGGGGACCGTTCTGCCAACCCTGCCACCTCTGGTGTTACAGGGCGCAGCGGTCTCCGGCGAGCACATATCTCAAGGTCCACCCGGAAACGTAGTGGCCTCGGGATGCCCGCCCCCTCTGAGGAGGGTGCTAGAGCAGTCTGTTTGGTCGTTCCCTGCCGGTGCGCCGTTACAGGGCGACGAACCGACTACTCAACAGCAGGAGAAAAATACGGTGCCGTCTCTCTTCGGTGCCCTCAGGGGACCGTTCTGCCAACCCTGCCGCCTCCGGTGTTACAGGGCGCAGCGGTCTCCGGCGAGCACATATCTCAAGGTCCACCCGGAAACGTAGTGGCCTCGGGATGCCCGCCCCCTCTGAGGAGGGTGCTGGAGCAGTCTGTTTGGTCGTTCCCTGCCGGTGCGCCGTTACAGGGCGACGAACCGACTACTCAACAGCAACAAAATCCAGAAACCAGTCTCGAGAGACTGGTACCTCTAGTAGAATCTTTGACAGCGTGGAAGCTACTGTCAAATGTTTCTCGTTGGGTCCTGCAGACCGTGGAAAAAGGGTATTAGATACAATTCTATTAACGCCCACCGCGGTTTATGGGGGTCCTGCCCACAGTGGTGGGCCCCGAGCAGGTTCTGGTTATGGAACAGGAAGTAAACACTCTGTTAGAGAAAGGGGCCATAGAATATGTACCCCCCTCCAACAGGGAAACCGGGTTTTACAACCGGTACTTCATAGTTCCAAAAAAGGACGGGGGATTGCGTCCCATTTTAGATCTTCGAGTTCTGTACGAGTACATGCAGCTCAAGTTCAAAATGTTAACCTTGAGACAAATCGTGCCACAGATCAGGTCCGAGGACTGGTTTGTCACGATAGACCTCAAGGACGCATATTTCCATCCGTCCGTGTCATTGGAAGTTCCTGAGGTTTGCTTTTGGGGGCAAAGCATACCAATATCGAGTTCTTCCATTCGGCCTGGCTTTATCACCCCGCACTTTCACCAAATGCGTGGATGCAGCTCTGGCGCCTCTGCGCCTCCGGGGTATTCGCATCACGAACTACATCGACGATTGGTTGATTTTAGCTCAGTCGCATTAGATGGCGGTTCAACATCGAGATGTTGTTCTCGCCCATATGAAAGAGTTGGGGTTACGGCTGAACGCCAAGAAGAGTGTGCTTTCTCCATTTTAGAGGACCACTTTTTTAGGCGTGGTTTGGGATTCAGTGTCGATGCAGGCGCGCCTGTCATCGCCACGCTTCGATTCCATCCGGGCAGCTGTGAGAAGTGTAAAGCTAGGCCAGCTACTCACTGTCAAACAGTTCCAGAGACTGTTGGGTCTCATGGCAGCAGCTTCCAACGGGATACCTTTTGGACTGCTGCACATGAGGCCCCTGCAGTGGTGGCTCAGGACCAGAGGGTTTTTCCCCGAGGGGCAACCCATTTCGCACAATCAAGGTCACGCGGTGATGCCTACGTGCCTTGGTTATGTGGAAGAAACCTTGGTTCCTGTCCCAGGGCCCAGTGCTGGGAGCTCCTTGTCGTCGCAAACTGCTAACGACGGATGCTTCCCTCACGGGTTGGGGAGCGATCCTGAGGGTCGCTCATCTCAAGGTCTGTGGGAAGACCATCATCGTTCCTGGCATTCTATAGCCTAGAGATGTTAGCTGTCTTCCGGGCTCTGAGGAGCTTTATCACAGGTCTCAGGGGACACCATGTGTAGTACATACGGACAACACGTCGGTAGTCGCCTATATCAAGGGGGTTTGCGCTGGCATGCCATATCCTCTTGTGGTCCCAGGGGAAGTTGCTGTCACTCAAGGCAGCCTACATCCCCGGGGTCCAGAATATAGGAGCAGACACTCTGTCGAGACAGGGGCCGAGGCCCGGGGAATGGTGGCTCCACCCCCGAGGTGGTGGAGCTGATATGGAAATTATAAGTGGATCTGTTTGCGTCTCGAGAGACGTCTCACTGTCCACTTTGGTTCTCCTTCACGCATCCAGCTCCTCTGGGACTGGATGCTATGGTACAGACGTGGCCGAGGCTACGTCTGTACGCCTTTCCCCCAGTTGCTCTGCTCCCGGGAGTTCTGGAAAGAGTTCGCAGGGACCGGGTTTGCCTGCTTTTTATAGCCCCGCGCTGGCCGGGCAGAGTATGGTTTCCCGATCTTGTGTCCCTCCTCGACGGGCATCCTCTGGAGTTACCCGTCAGGAGGGACCTTCTGTCCCAGGCAGAGGGCTCGATATTTCACCCTCGGCCAGAACTGTGGAACCTGTGGGCTTGGCCTCTGAGGGGGCCCAGCTCATAGAGTCAGGTCTCTCAACCGAGGTTGTTGAGACCATTCTACAGTCCAGAGCTCCCTCCACGAGGAAACTTTATGCCCTGAAGTGGAGAGTATTCACTTCTTGGTGTAGTGACCGTCGGTTGGACCCAGTCCACTGCCCAATTGGTACAGTGCTGGAGTTCCTGCAGGAACGGTTCACTGCAGGTCTGACCCCGTCCACTTTAAAGGTCTATGTGGCGGCCATAGGTGCTTACCACAGTCCTTTGGGTGGAATGTCTGTGGGGAAAGACCCCTTGGTATCTCGTTTCCTTCGTGGCACTTGGAGGTCCTCCTCCCTTTCGAAATCGGACTAGGAGGCGAATAATTTGCTTTGCCCTGTTCGGGCGTTAGACGCGTATGTCCACAGAGCTGCCCTGTGGCGTAAAAGTGACTTTTGCTCCCCTAACAAGGGAGGTCCAGTGTCTAAGCAAAGGATGAGCAAGTGGGTGGTTGAGACTATCTCACTGGCTTATGAGGCGGCTGGACAGCCTTCTCCTTTGGCTGTCCGGTCGCTCTCTACTAGGAGTATGGCGGCCTCTAAGGCCCTTATATCAGGAGTATCGTTACAGGACGTCTGTGATGCGGCAGGCTGGTCCTCACCGCACACCTTCGTCAGGTTCTACTCTCTGGATTTAGACTCTACTCTAGGGTCTCATGTTTTGTCTTCTTAGTGCTGCTCACATGATTACACACAGGACAGACATTTGTAGCTATGGAGGCGTTGGTATAGACGTTCCCATAGCGTCAGCTTTTCGACGCAACGGGAGTTCCCTTGAAAGGGAACGCCTCGGTTACGACTGTAACCTCGGTTCCCTGAAGAGGGAACGAGCGTTGCGTCGCCTTGCCATATCTCCTTCATGCCTGTCAGCGCGACTTCAGACTTTACGAAGCTTTCGTTTTCTGTTTCGGGCCGGCTTTTATAGCTTCCTGGTACGTGACGTCACCCGCCTCTGACGTTCCGCCACACCATTGGACTGATTTTACATGTGCTTCAAGACGTCATCACGCAAAGCGTTCCCATAGCGTCAGCTTTTCGACGCAACGCTCGTTCCCTCTTCAGGGAACCGAGGTTACAGTCGTAACCGAGGCGTTATCGAGTGAATATTTAAGGAGTGGTTGATTATGATTTGACTTTTCTAACTTTAGTTAGTGTGTAATGTTGCTGTTTGAGCATAAACAACATCTGCAAAGTTACAACGCTCATCAAAGCAAAGGGAGATATTTACTTTTACAGAAATCGCTTTTTAAGAACTACAACAAACGGCTGGTAGAGACTACACCACATTCCTCCCGGGTTAGTGACATCACCAACTCTAGAATTTACATAAGCCCCACCCCCAGAACACGATTTATAGATTATCATGACAGAATATGCTAATCAATGACTAGAAGATAACTACACATAATCTACATAAATCCATCAACTAACCGTTCAGAAATGTCCTGTTGCTTCTACATGTTGTCACTTCTTCTTGAGTCTCTCCATCTTTGTCTGACTCCGGTTTGAACATAAAAGGCTGAAAGTGTTTGAAATGTTCAGTGTGTGTGTGTGAGGTAATCGGAGCTGCTAACACACACACACACACACACACACACACACACACACACACACACACACACACACACACACACACACACAAGCTCTTGAAGCTCCGCCCCCTGTACCGGGAGCAGCAGCTCATTTGCATTTAAAGGGACACACACAAAACTGTGTGTTTTTGCTCACCCTCAAAAATTGACAATTCTAACATGCTAAATAAAAATATCTGTGGGGTATATGGAGCTAAAACTTCACACACACACACTCTGGATACATCAGAGACTTATTTTACATCTTGTGAAAAAGACATTATCCCACCCCTTTAAAGATTTAGTTGGATCTTAAAGGAAGAGCAAAGATGTTAAACTGAAGTCATTTAGAAACAGGCTAATGAATCAAATGCTGGTTTACACACTGATGTGAGTGTTTCTCAGCAGGAGTTTCTCCTTGATGCTCTCAATGATTCATATTTCACATGATTTTCACTTCATTAATGCAGGGCTGGAGTCTGGAAACTTAACTGAAATGTAGTTCAATTTAAACCTGCAAAGTATAAACTGTCCATTTCAAGAACAGTCAGATTTGTCAAGACATATTAAATGTAAACTATATACAGTGGGGAGAACAAGTATTTGATACACTGCCGATTTTGCTGGTTTTCCCACTTACAAAGTATGTAGAGGTCTGTAATTTGTATCATAGGTACTCTTCAACTGTGAGAGACAGAATCTAAAACAAAAATCCAGAAAATCACACTGTATGATTTTTAAATAATTAATTTGCATTTTATTGCATGACATAAGTATTTGATCACCTACCAACCAGTAAGAATTCCGGCTCTCACAGACCTGTTAGTTTTTTCTTTAAGAAGCCCTCCTGTTCTCCACTCATTACATGTATTAACTGCACCTGTTTGAACTCGTTACCTGTACAAAAGACACCTGTCCACACACTCAATCAAACAGACTCCAACCTCTCCACAATGGCCAAGACCAGAGAGCTGTGTAAGGACATCAGGGATAAAATTGTAGACCTGCACAAGGCTGGGATGGGCTACAGGACAATAGGCAAGCAGCTTGGTGAGAAGGCAACAACTGTTGGTGCAATTATTAGAAAATGGAAGAAGTTCAAGATGACGGTCAATCTCCCTCGGTCTGGAGCACCATGCAAGATCTCACCTCGTGGGGCATCAATGATCATGAGGAAGGTGAGGGATCAGCCCAGAACTACACGGCAGGACCTGGTCAATGACCTGAAGAGAGCTGGGACCACAGTCTCAAAGAAAACCATTAGTAACACACTACACCGTCATGGATTAAAATCCTGCAGAGCACGCAAGGTCCCCCTGCTCAAGCCAGCGCATGTCCAGGCCCGTCTGAAGTTTGCCAATGACCATCTGGATGATCCAGAGGAGGAATGGGAGGAGGTCATGTGGTCTGATTAGACAGAAATAGAGCTTTTTGGTCTAAACTCCACTCGCTGTGTTTGGAGGAAGAAGAAGGATGAGTACAACCCCAAGAACACCATCCCAACCGTGAAGCATGGAGGTGGAAACATCATTCTTTGGGAATGCTTTTCTGCAAAGGGGACAGGACGACGGCACCGTATTGAGGGGAGGATGGATGGGGCCATGTATCGCGAGATCTTGGTCAACAACCTCCTTCCCTCAGTAAGAGCATTGAAGATGGGTCGTGGCTGGGTCTTCCAGCTAGCCTGGCAAGCCAGACCTACATCAAGATGTTAGTTCTGGCAACTGTATCAAATGCTTATGCCATGTAATAAAATGCAAATTAATTACTTAAAAATCATACAATGTGATTTTCTGGATTTTTGTTTTAGATTCCGTCACTCACAGTTGAAGAGTACCTATGATAAACATTACAGACTTTTACATGCTTTGTAAGTGGGAAAACCTGCAAAATCGGCAGTGTATCAAATACTTGTTCTCCCCACTGTATATGTGTGTGTGTGTGTGTGTGTGTGTGTGTGTGTGTGTGTGTGTGTGTGTGTGTGTGTGTGTGTGTGTGTGTGTGTGTGTGTGTGTGTAAAATGATACATTTCATAAATGATATATTTTTAAAAGAATGATGGCAAATTAATGGAATGAGAATTTTTTTTATATTTTGTCAAAATGGTTTGATTATTGTGACTGATCACATCAGACGAGGCTTTGACTGATTCTTCTGGTCGGAAACATCTGTGTGTTCAAACACGCGTGTGTGAAGAGAAACTTCACACAGAAACACGTCTGTCGCTGCAGGTGCACGAGATGAAAGCTGGAATATTAATATTAATGCTCAGCGCTTCAGCTCATCATTATTCTAACAGTAAAGGCAGGGCTTGTTTCTGACAGCAATCACTAAGAGCTCTAAATGTATTGATATGTTATATGTGTATATCTTCAGTTGCAGGACCTTCAAATGTTCATCTAATCATTGCATTCGGGCCGACCTGCCTGTATGTTCATAAGCTGCTTTGAAACAATCTGTAAAGTAGAAAGCTATATTTCACGAGTTATATATAATCTGTAAGCTAATAAGGTTAAGCGTGTTTGGCTTGCTGTGCGCAGTGGAGGGACTGGAGGAAGTTGAGGTAAACCCTCGAGAGGAACACTAATGCTGGATGAGGAGTATAGTAGCAGAAGCCTGAACTGTGCAGGTGGAGCGGGGGAGGAGGAGGGACCCGAGCGAGGGATCGAGCGGCTTATACACTCTTGCGGTTAATCGAAAGATTAGAAGGGTTCACTCCTCCCGAAATTACGCTGTGAACTTCACATAAATAAAGGTGACTTGACTTCACACTCACACTCTCTTTCTCACACACACTAACACATTCACTCACACTCTCTCTCACTCACTCACTAACACTCTCTCTCTCTCTCTCACACACACACACACACGCTCTCTCTCTCTCACACACACACACACACACACACACACACACACACACACACACACACACACACACACACACACACACACACACACACACACACTCTCTCTCACACACACTCAGTCGTTCGTTCACTCTCTCTCTCTCACACACACACACACACTCACACACACACACACACACACACACACACACACACACACACACACACACACACACACACACACACACACACACACACACACACACACACACAACACTCACTCACACACACACAAACACTCACTCACTCACTCACACACACACACACACACACACACACACACACACACACACACACTCTCTCTCACTCGTTCACTCACACACACTCTCACTCGTTCACTCACACTCTCTCTTTCTAACTCACTCACTCTCTCTCTCACACACACACACACACACACACACACACACACACACACACACACACACACACACACACACACACACACACACACACACTCTCTCTATCACACAATCGTTCACTCACACACACTCTTTCTAACTCACTCACACACTCTCTCTCTCTCTCACACTCACACTCACTCACTCACACACACACACACACACACACACACACACACACACACACACACACACACTCACTCTCTCTCACTCTCTCTCTCTCTCACTCACTCTCTCACTCTCTCGTTCACTCACACACTCTTTCTAACTCACTCACACACTCTCTCTCTCTCACACTCACACTAACTCACACTCTCACACACACACACACACACACACACACACACACACACACACACACACACACACACACACACACACACACACACACACACACACACACACACACAAACACTCACACTCACTCTCTCTCTCTCTCTCTCTCTCTCTCTCTCTCTCTGTCGGAGTGGATGCTGGGAGTGGGTGCGTGTGTGAGAGACACGTGTAGGAGAGCGCTTTGCTTTTTTTTCAAGCTGTGTTTTTTCCTTTTCCTTCTATATTATTACTTATTTTCTTTCTTTCTCTTTTGAGGTGTTTTTTTCTTTGTTTTACCTCTCCGAGCACGTTTCTTGGTTTTAGGGTAGTTTTAAGGTTATATCGCGTGGTGTGTGTGTGTGAGGCAGTATGATGTCTACCCCTGCGGGGGGAGCGTCGCCTCTCACCCTCCGGAATGGTTTCAGGTGTGCGTCGGAGGCGAATACCTCTATTGAGGATGTTCTCCTTGCTGTAGGAGCTAAGGTTGGCAATGAAAATATTAGTTCTGCTTCTAGAATGAATAAGGCAGTCGTCGTCTTTTTGAAAAATGAAAATCAAGTAAAAAACTTGATTGAAAGCGGAATTTGGGTTAATGAAACGTATGTGCCTATTACACCATTGTCGGCACCGGCAACGAAAATTGTCATTTCTAACGTGCCCCCATTCGTTGGTAATGAGAATATTATTAAAGAGCTGACTAGATTTGGCAAAATTGCCGGCGCTATAAAAGAAATTCCGCTCGGTTGTAAAAACGCCGCACTGAAACACGTGTTATCTTTCAGGAGACACGTTTATATGTTTTTGAGCTCTCCCACTAAAACGCTTGATGTATCTTTTCGGATATCTCACGGTGAGAGTGCGTATATGGTGTACGCTAGTACGGAGACTTTGCGTTGTTTCGAATGCGGAGATATTGGTCATAAACGTTTCACCTGCCCGCATAAAGCGCGTAATACTGAAGTGGAAGGCCCAACTGAAACATCTGAAAGGCCGCAGATTGTGAAGGAAAGAACACCACAACAACCTGAAAAGGCAGATACGAGTATCGAGGTAAGGCCAAATGTTTCTGAAAATACTGTCGCTGATGTTGAGGTTCCAAGTTGTAGTAGGCCTAGTGATGTTGGTAGGAGTGATGTTTGTGGTGGCCTAGTACAGGATAATGAGACGAATGATGGGCAAAGTGAAGAAATGGATGATATGTCAGAAGCAACTTTAGAGAGTTGTAGAGATGATGATTCATGTGCGGACTTTGATGTGGCAAATTGTGGAAGTGATTTGTATACAGTTGAGCAGATTAATGCTTTTCTGGATGAGACAAAGGGCAAAAGTGTTGACATCGGTAAATTTTTTCCAGATTTAGACAAATTTGTGCTATCTGTTATGAATGTGAGACAGGAATGCAGCCTAGAAGTGTTATCCCAGCAGAAAAGGTTTCGATTAAAAAAATACATAACAACAATTAGGCATGGAGTAAAATCAGGCAAGGCGAAACGCCGGGCTGTGAGAGGTAAACTAAAATAAGTGCACGATGGGTATCTGTCCTTTTCTTGTTTTTCTTCTCACAATACTGTTTCTTTCTGCTTTCATACCCTATTTTATTATGGATGTCCTAAGAGTGGGGTCCTTAAATGTAAATGGGATTAGGGCAAGTAATAAATGGTCATTGTTAAAAGAAAGTATAAAGCTAAAAGAAATTAATGTGATGTTCCTACAAGAAACACACAGTGACATAAATAATGAAGTAGATTGGGGTTTGTGGTCTGATGGTCAGTGTTTTCTTAGCCATGGGACAAATTTAAGTGCAGGGGTGGCAATTTTGTTTTCTTCTGAGTTAGATGTAAACATTCTATCAATTAGTGAATTGGAAAAGGGGCGACTTCTTCTAATTAAAGCTAAAATAAAAGATTTATGTTTTGTCTTTGTAAATATTTATGCGCCAAATATTGGTAGGGACAGAATTAAGCTTTTTGAGATGCTTAAAAATACTCTTTTTTCTCTTTCACAAGATGATTTATTAATTATAGGAGGAGATTTTAATTGCACCCTTGATTTTGTTCTTGATAGGAATGGAGAAGAACCACATCCTCCTTCTGCTAAAGTTTTGAAAGCAATAATCACTCAGTTGGGGCTAGTAGATGTGTGGAGGGAAAAAAATAAAAAAGTGAGACAATATAGCTGGATTAAAGTGGCAGTAGGTAGAGTTAGTGCGGCTCGTTTGGATCGATTTTATTTATATAAAAATCAAAGTAATCGGGTGATTGGTGCATCTATCACACCTTGTATTATCTCTGATCATCAGCTCATTACAGTGAATGTTGTTTTATCAGAAACAAAACCACAATTCTTTTATTGGCGTTTTGATATCAAATTAATTCAGGATGTTAATTTTTATGAGAATTTTAAAATGTTTTGGAATTGTTGGGTTGAAGATAAAAATGATTATGAAAATCTGCTTCAGTGGTGGGAAATAGGTAAAACGCAGATTAAGCTTTTCTGTCAACAATTTATGGCACATACTGCATGTCAAATTAAACAAGAAATGGCCAAATTAGAGAAAGATATTCTAAAAATTCAAAATATGTTAATTGATCAAAATGATGTTAATGTACAAGATGATCTTAGTCAAAAGAGACAGGAGTTAAGTAATATGTTAAATGAAAAGGTAAATAGAGCTCTTGTGAGATCACATTTTGTTTCATTGCATGATATGGATGCTCCCACGAAATTCTTTTTTAATTTGAATAAGAAGTGTTGTCATACTAATTATATGCATGCATTACGCACACCTGATGGGAATGTTACTTCTGATCCTTTGGAAATGCGGAGACTTGCTGTTGATTTTTATGTGGACTTATATGGTAAAGAGTGCACAGGAAGTGAAGTCGTGGATGAACTTTTTAATAATTTGCCTGTGCTGGATGAAGAAAATGTAAAGAACTTGGACTCTGATCTGACATTTGAGGAAGTTACAAAAGCAGTGAATCAACTTTCATCTGGTCGTGCACCAGGAATCGATGGTTTACCAGCAGAATTTTATAAAACTTTTTGGGGAATAATCGGAAGAGACTTTTTTACAGTTTTACAAGAAAGTTATAAAGCTGAGGTTCTACCAAAAAGCTGCCAACGAGCAGTGCTCTCTTTGATCCCAAAGAAGGGAGATCTTTGTCTACTTAAGAACTGGAGACCAGTAGCTGTTTTATGTTCCGATTATAAAATTTTATCTAAGTGTTTGGCTAACAGACTTAAAGGTGTTCTTGATGTGTTAGTACAGAAAGACCAAACATACTGTATACCAAAAAGGTCTATTTATGATAATTTGTTTTTAATGAGAGACATTATGGATTATGCTGGGATATATAATGTTGATTTTGGTCTGCTTTCTCTAGATCAGGAGAAAGCTTTTGATCGTGTAGACCATCACTATCTGTTTAAGGTTCTTAAGTGTTATGGGTTTGGAGAACATTTTTTAGCATGGATAAGAATTTTATATACTGATGCTGTAAGCATGGTTAAAATAGGAGGTGGTTTAAGTGTACCAATCCAAATGAAAAGAGGGATAAGGCAAGGGTGCCCTATGTCAGGTCAGTTATACACCTTGGCAATAGAGTCTCTACTTTGTTTGTTAAGAAATAAATTGACGGGTATTCTGGTAAGTAATAAGCCAGAAGCTGTAGCTATTAAACTTTCTGCTTATGCAGACGATGTAACTGTTATGGTTAGGAATACACATGATGTTCAAGTTATAAAGGAAGCTTTAAAGATTTATGAAGGGGCATCATCAGCCAAACTTAATTGGCAAAAAACAGAAGCCTTATGGTGTGGTTCTGAAGAAAGCTCTTTACCAGAATTACCGGAAAATGTCAAGTGGGGGAAGTCCGGTTTTAAATTTTTAGGAGTATATCTTGGTAAAGATGAATGTAAGATGAAGAATTAGGAGGGGTTAGTAGATGGAGTGCTTGTAAAGTTGTCTAAATGGAAATGGTTGCTACCCCAGTTATCCTACAGGGGAAGAGTCCTGATAGCCAATAATCTTATAGCGTCCACCCTTTGGCATAAGTTGATGGTTTTGGATCCTCCAAGAAATATAATAGAAGACATTCAAAAGACTCTTGTTAAATTTTTTTGGTCAGGACAACACTGGCTAAAAGCTGCTGTCCTATACCTTCCCGTTAATGAGGGAGGACAAGGACTAATTGACATTTGTTCGAGGATTGCTGTATTCCGATTGCAAGTGGCACAGCGTCTCTTATATCATCAGCATCAGCAGTGGATGGACGTAGCATGTGCGTTGTTGCGGAAAAACAGAAGAATGGGGTTGGATAAACAACTGTTTGTCATGTCTTTTGATGGACTAGTAATGGAAGGATTGACTGTCTTCTACCAGAGTGTATTGCAAGCCTGGCAGACTCTATCATTTTCAAGAGTATGGGAAGGATCCAATCAGTGGGTATACGAAGAGCCTTTGTTTTTTAATCCACTTATCTCTGTTGAGGTGTTGAGTTCTGTCTCTGTGAGGTCGGCAATGTTGAAAGCAGGAGTCTCTAAAATATGCCACCTACGAAGGGGACTGAGCTGGATATCGGTAGAGGAACTGACACAGAAGGTGGGCTTCAGGTCTGAGCGTTTTATCAAGAGGATGCTGGATGATCTTGAGGAGGCCCTCCCTGTTCCTATAAATGATTTTATGAAAGTTTATCCTGTGGGGAAGAACTGTGATGCTACAGAAAATGCCCATTTTCCTGAACTGCATGTTTCTATAAAAAAAGGGGACTGGCAGGAAGATGACGGAAAATTGCTCTCTATGGATAAACCAGAACTGAATATTTTTGGTATTTTGAGCAGACAAACACTTTACAGAGCTTGTGTAAAAACCATCAACTTCCAACATCTTAAGGATGTGAGAGACACTAAATGGACAATGGTGTTTGAATCAGGCTCTTCCCCGAAAGGTAGCTGGCGGTCCCTGTACAAAAGACCCATTGAAAAGAGGGTGGATCTTCAGTGGAGAATTGTGCATGGGATTTTAGCTACGAACAGACACAAAGCACTCCTTAATGTTTCAGATGATGAGGGTTGTCCTTTTTGTGGGGTATCTGAAACTGTTTTTCATCTTTTTATTGAGTGTCCACGTTTGGATCAAATTTTGAGTTTAATGGAAAGCTGGAGTATGCAGCTTATGGGCAGGTTTAATCAAGAATTGTTTATTTTTGGTCCTAATTATTCAACAAAATATAAATCCAAAGTGGTGTTATTGAACTTCTTGTTTGGAGCACCAAAGTTGGCAATTTGGTGTACCAGAAGAAATAAAGTAGAAGGGAGGGAAAGCGTGGACATTGTTTTGATGATGAGAGGTTTTGTAAAGAAGAGATTAATGATGGAATATGCGTATTTCAGACTTATTAATGATGTCAATTCTTTTTTTCATGTTTGGGGAGTTGATGGTTTTTTATGTGAAGCTGATGTTCATGGAGATCTTGTATTTAATTTGAGTGTTCAGGAGTGATTATTATTGTTATTTTTTTTCTTATTTTTTTTTCTTTATTATTATTATTATTATTTTTATTTTTATTTATTTATTATTAATTGTTTTGTGGAAAATATAAATGTATGAATATTTTAACGGTTTTTACCTTAAAAATATAGGTCACTTATGTTTATATTGAATAATTAAAGAAGATCTAAAAAGTCTCCCTCACTCTCTCACTCTCACTCACTCTCTCACTCACTCACTCTCTCGTTCACTCACACACACTCTAACTCACTCACACACTCTCTCTCTCTCTCACACTCACTCACTCACTCACACACACACACACACACACACACACACACACACACACACACACACACACACACACACACACACACACACACACACACACACACACACACTCACTCACTCACTCACTCACTCACTCTCTCACTCACTCTCTCGTTCACTCACACACACTCTTTCTAACTCACTCACACACTCTCTCTCTCTCACACTCACACTAACTCACACTCACACACACACACACACACAAACACTCACACTCACTCTCTCTCTCCCTCACTCTCTCACTCTCACTCACTCTCTCACTCACTCACTCTCTCGTTCACTCACACACACTCTTTCTAACTCAGTCACACACTCTCTCTCTCTCACACTCACACTAACTCACACTCACTCACACACAAACACACACACTCACTCTCTCTCTCCCTCACTCTCTCACACTCTTTCTAACTCACTCACACACTCTCTCTCTCTCACACACTCACACTAACTCACACTCACTCACACACACACACACACACTCACTCTCTCTCTCACTCTCACTCTCTCTCTCTCACTCTCACTCTCTCTCTCACTCACTCACTCACTCTGCCTCTCTCTCTCTCTCTCTCACTATCTCACTCACTCACTCTCTCACTCACTCACTCACTCTCTCTCACTCACTCACTCACTCATTCTCTCACTCTCTCACTCACACTCTTGTGTGTGTGTGAAGCTGGTGAAGTGACGTTCACAGACTCGAGTCCATCCAGTGATTTGATTCAGGATGAAGTGAAAATGTGTAGATCTGATAAAAGAACTTAGTTAATGATCACTAGTTCACTCACATATGGATGCGCTCAAAGCTGAAGACATGGAGTGAAAACATCTCATCAAATCTCAGACTTCAGAGGAGCGATGGGATTGTTCCCACAGTGATCCCAGTTAACCCTTCGCTCCTGAAGTTACGCTTGAAGAAGAAGAAGAAGAAGAAGAAGAAGAAGAAGAGAGGAGCAGTGGAAAAGCTCAGCATGACACAGAGAATGTTCACTGACCCGCAGATGAATATTAATAACTCATGCAGAGACTCTGAGATGGAAACTCTTGATCTGAGCGTCAGGAATGTAACGGAGGCTCGTCATTAAAGGCTTCGGGTTCGTATAATAGCAGCGCGTGCTTGTAAAACATATTTGAAATATTGCTCACGCGGACAAATGAAGTGTTGTGCGTGAAGAAATGTCCGAGTCGACCACATGAAAGAAAAGTTCCAGTAATCCTCAGCCTGAATCAGTCGAGCCGGACAATCATGTGACCACATCACACGGATCACGTGACCGCATCACACGCCTGGATTCCTGAGGCCAGTGACTGTTTCTGGACCAGTAACTGAAGGAGCATTAATGCACCACCGCTCCTGTGAGTCAACAACACTACACACACACACGCAGAGTTCAACACTACACACACACGCAGAGACGCCGATCGCTCTCAGTTCAATCAGACGCTGATGTGACAAGAGACGTGGAGACAACTACAGAACCACAAATATGCAATCATGAAGGAAAATGATCAAACAAACTATTTTGTTTACAATTACTGTTCTACTATCAAAAATACTACTTTTCAAACTATAACTCATAATAAAAGCACACTATTATAAATAGTCAAGTCAAGTAATCTTCATATAGCACCATTGAAACAGGTTAAGATTCAAGTTTTAAAAAAATAATAAAAGTGATGATCTCCGTGTAAACTTGAAACACGTGACTCTGTGAGAACGGTGACGGCGTATTACGTGTTCAGTCTATGGGTAATATACTGTATATGAAAAGCTACTTTACTGGCATTGATGGTTCCATGAAGAGCCTGTAACATCCATGTATGATAGAAATGTTCCAGCAACGGTCATATATTTATTAAAGTCAGAACCATAAATCACAACGGGACTGATAATAAACACAAACCTGTTCAAACACGAGCGTTCTGTCTTGTTCCACCTCAGACACATTGCTAAGCTAAAGATCATGCTATCTGGATATAAAATATTGAATTTTCTTCTATTAAATTCAGCCAAGGCTGAGGTCTTACTTACTGGACCAAAAACCTGCACACAGAATCTCTTACAATATAATTTGCATTTGGACGGATGCACTGTAACTTTAAAGATCTGGGCGTTATATTAGACAGCAACTTGTCTTTTGAAAATCATATTTCATGTTTCAAAAACAGCCTTTATCCACCTGAGAAACGTCACTCAGCTCCGGGACACACTAACCCTAACCCTAACCCTTCTACAAGAACACACTTCTGATTCTGAAGCAGAGAGTGAGTTCATGCCTTCAGCATCTCTAGACTAGATTACTGTGATCATTACTAGCTGGTTGTTCTTCATCCTCGATAAACAAGATACAGTTAGTCCAAACTCAGTTCTTATATGCCAAAAAATATATATAAGATCATATAACACCAGTTTTATCATCTCTACACTGGTTACCTTCAGTGTTGCTTCTGACCTATAAGGCCCTCAATGGTTTAGCTCATGTGTGTTTAACTTATCTTCTATCGCCTTACAATCCATCACGCTCTTAAAGCTCACACAACTCTCACACAACTCTCACACAACTCTCACACAACTCTCACACAACTCTCACACAACTCTGGGCTTCTGGTAATACCTAGAATATCTAAGTCCTCTAAAGGAGGGAGAGCGTTTCCACATTTGGCTCCTAAACTCTGGAATAGCCTTCCTGATAATATCCAGGACTCAGACTCACTCTACCATTTTAAATCTAGATTACAGACGCATCTTAACATAATTCATCTTATTACCTCATACTCCAGTTATATCAGATCATCTCTGAGCCTGTTGAAGAACCGGAGCAAACGCATCCCTGATACACTCAAACCAAACATTACTCAGACACCAGATATCATTATTAATATTGTTTCACTAGTGTGTGCAGGACACTATAGTTCATTTACGTAAGTGAGGAGAGCAGAATAAAGTAAACTGTAACATATTATACCCAATAATTCTTCATTCAGTGACTACCAGTGACATTTATACACATTTGTGGCCAAAAATGATTCAGACACTTTGACCTGATCATGTTTTCTTAAGTGTGTTTTCTTTAATTGCTAATGCTCTTTTTACACACAGACTGAACAAAATGAAGCATTGCTTGGTGATTGGTTGAGCTAAACTGGTATTATCTAATTGTGTAGTTAAATTTAACAGCTGACAGATATTCAACATAATTCATGTGTGAGACAGTCTAACAGAAGGATGGACAAAACCAGTCAAATATCAACTGAGTTCTGCTCATATTTTATTACCATTTTCTAAACTATAGCGAATAAACTGTGATAATGTGAGAAATGTTGAAGGTGTCTGAATAAATGTTGGTTTGACCAGAGAATATCTAATAAGGGGAGAAGTTCCACTCTCAGTAAACGTCCGGCTTCTGAACTGGTTGCAGTTCCACTCTGGCTCCACATGAGGGCGCTCACAGGACGAGTGCAGAATGAATGGAGGTCTATGGAGATATATCCCTCAAAATCCACTTTTCTCAGGATATAATTTTTTGTCTAGTAATTTGAATGTTGTATTTGAAAGGAGATGCAAATAAATTACACATTGCTGGGTGTTAGATTTTTTAGAGTCACTTTTTTGCTTTAAAAAGTCTTTTAAAATGTCAATGACGTCATACACATCGTAAGACCAGAGATACTGCTTTACGGCAATCCTTCAGTCACTGGTGCTTTCGCTCTCTGCACTTTCTTTTCTCTCGAGGCATCGACAACACAGCTGACACAGGTAAACACAACACAGCTGACACAGGTAACCATACAACACAGCTGACACAGGTAAACACAACACAGCTGACACAGGTAACCATACAACACAGCTGACACAGGTAAACACAACACAGCTGACACAGGTAAACACAACACAGCTGACACAGGTAAACACAACACAGCTGACACAGGTAACCATACAACACAGCTGACACAGGTAACCATACAACACAGCTGACACAGGTAAACACAACACAGCTGACACAGGTAACCATACAACACAGCTGACACAGGTAAACACAACACAGCTGACACAGGTAACCACACAACACAGCTGACACAGGTAAACACACAACACAGCTGACACAGGTAAACACAACACAGCTGACACAGGTAACCATACAACACAGCTGACACAGGTAAACACAACACAGCTGACACAGGTAACCACACAACACAGCTGACACAGGTAAACACACAACACAGCTGACACAGGTAAACACAACACAGCTGACACAGGTAAACACAACACAGCTGACACATGTAAACACACAACACAGCTGACACATGTAAACACAACACAGCTGACACAGGTAACTACACAACACAGCTGACAAAGGTAAATACACAACACAGCTGACACAGGTAACTACACAACACAGCTGACACAGGTAAATACACAACACAGCTGACACATGTAAACACAACACAGCTGACACAGGTAAATACACAACACAGCTGACACAGGTAACTACACAACACAGCTGACACAGGTAACCACACAACACAGCTGACACAGGTAAACACACAACACAGCTGACACAGGTAAACACAACACAGCTGACACAGGTAAATACAACACAGCTGACACAGGTAAATACACAACACAGCTGACACATGTAACCACACAACACAGCTGACACAGGTAAACACAACACAGCTGACACAGGTAAACACAACACAGCTGACACATGTAAACACACAACACAGCTGACACATGTAAACACAACACAGCTGACACAGGGAAACACACAACACAGCTGACACAGGTAAACACACAACACAGCTGACACAGGTAAACACACAACACAGCTGACACAGGTAAATACACAACACAGCTGACACAGGTAAATACACAACACAGCTGACACAGGTAAACACACAACACAGCTGACACAGGTAAACACACAACACAGCTGACACAGGTAAATACACAACACAGCTGACACAGGTAAATACACAACACAGCTGACACAGGTAAACACAACACAGCTGACACATGTAAACACAACACAGCTGACACAGGTAAATACACAACACAGCTGGCACATGTAAACACAACACAGCTGGCACAGGTAAACACACAACACAGCTGACACAGGTAAACACACAACACAGCTGATACAGGTAAATACACAACACAGCTGACACAGGTAAATACACAACACAGCTGACACGGGTAAACACACAACACAGCTGACACATGTAAACACAACACAGCTGACACAGGTAAATACACAACACAGCTGACACAGGTAAACACACAACACAGCTGACACAGGTAAACACACAACACAGCCGACACAGGTAACTACACAACACAGCTGACACAGGTAAACACACAACACAGCTGACACAGGTAAACACACAACACAGCCGACACAGGTAACTACACAACACAGCTGACACATATAAACACAACACAGCTGACACAGGTAACTACACAACACAGCTGACACAGGTAAATACACAACACAGCCGACACAGGTAACTTCACAACACAGCTGACACAGGTAAACACAACACAGCTGACACAGGTAAACACACAACACAGCCGACACAGGTAACTACACAACACAGCTGACACAGGTAAACACACAACACAGCTGACACAGGTAAACACACAACACAGCTGACACAGGTAAATACACAACACAGCTGACACAGGTAACTACACAACACAGCTGACACAGGTAAACACACAACACAGCTGACAAAATACACAACACAGCTGACACAGGTAACTACACAACACAGCTGACACATGTAAACACACAACACAGCTGACACAGGTAAACACAACACAGCTGACACAGGTAAACACACAACACAGCTGACACAGGTAAACACACAACACAGCTGACACAGGTAAACACACAACACAGCTGACACAGGTAAACACACAACACAGCTGACACAGGTAAACACACAACACAGCTGACACAGGTAACTACACAACACAGCTGACACAGGTAAATACACAACACAGCTGACACAGGTAAATACACAACACAGCTGACACAGGTAAATACACAACACAGCTGACACAGGTAAATACACAACACAGCTGACACAGGTAAACACACAACACAGCTGACACAGGTAAACACACAACACAGCTGACACAGGTAAATACACAACACAGCTGACACAGGTAAACACACAACACAGCTGACACAGGTAACTACACAACACAGCTGACACAGGTAAACACACAACACAGCTGACACAGGTAAACACACAACACAGCTGACACAGGTAGCTACACAACACAGCTGACACAGGTAAACACACAACACAGCTGACACAGGTAACTACACAACACAGCTGACACAGGTAAACACACAACACAGCTGACACAGGTAAACACACGTGCTAGAAGAGTTTTTGTTTTGTTTGTTTCTGGTCCCACTTCGGATGCCACGATGCCATCAAGCCGTATCTCTGGTTGTAATCAGTCCTTCACTGACCAATCAGTGTTCATTAGCAGAATGCTAGCGTGTTATGGGCAACAACAACTCAACCTGTAAGAAATCGAAAGGACATAAGTACTCGTTCATTCAAATTTCGACCTGTAACCCATGTTGAACTTGCAAAACCTACAATCAAATCTGAGATTTCTCAACGGCAATCGGGTGAAAGAGACAAATTTAGCCGTCTAGTCCCATAGACTCCCATTCATGTTGCACTCATGGGCGATCGCCCCCAGTGGAACTCTGGTGGAACTACAACCAAAATTCGGTACAATAGGACTTAAAAGGGAGTGGCCAGGCTTTCCGTAGACGGGCTCTGGTTTGACTGTAAATTCAATCAACTAGTAAATCAAGCAATCGAAGAACCACTGCTGTAAAGACTAAACAATAGATATGCCAAAATGCCCAAACAAACACAAGAGCTCATGTCATAACTAGGGCTGCAACAAACGATTATTTTGATAATCGATTAATCTAACGATTATTAGAACGATTAATCGACTAATTATCGATTATTTCGCCGGCTAATCAGTAAGTTTGGAATGATTATTCAGCTTTTTCAATTAGTTAAAACACTGAGTTATACATATTCTAACTATAATATAAAAAAAAGAAAATCACTTCAGCTTTTGAAATGGTTGTTTTAATGAACTTTGAGCCAACTAACCAGGTCATGCTCTTTAAGTTTTCAGATTTATGTCCAACTCAAATCACACACAAATGCTCTCTAAGCATTGTCTAAATATTCTGTTCTCTTTCAATAGAAAAAAATAAACAAAAATTTATCAGCTGCATTACAGACAAACTTAATCTGCAAACAATTATTATAAGAATAAATAAAATAAAATAAAAATTGACATGACAATTGAGCTGA
This sequence comes from Leuciscus leuciscus, assembly GCF_965113295.1. Classification (NCBI taxonomy): domain Eukaryota; kingdom Metazoa; phylum Chordata; class Actinopteri; order Cypriniformes; family Leuciscidae; genus Leuciscus; species Leuciscus leuciscus. The sequence continues at coordinate 53,683,188 of NC_138729.1, forward strand.
CAGAGACATTCTCATTTCCTTTTCTAAGTCTTCATGAATATGGAACAAAATACAGGCAAGTGATAAGACCGTAATACCTAATAGTGTTACAATAATAAAAACAGCCTGACTCCTAAGCTCGATCAATTATATATTTATAATTATAATAATTAAATTATTATTGTTAATATTATTGCTATTATTAGTAGTATTGCATTCTCTAATAAAGAGATTTACTGCTAGTTATTTAGCTCCAGCTGGAGAACATTCACCTCTCACCGGCTCCTCTTGTTTCCTCTTTAAGTGCTTAAACATGCATGTTGTGCTCCCGTGAAAAGCAAGTTCCTCCTTGAATGTATTGCACACAACAGCATTCTTGGTTTGAAGTTTTGTGCAACTTTCACACACCTTGCTAGTTCGGATTCATTTGCACTCCATAATAATTTGCGCTGTGTTTTCTTCTACCGCAATAGCATTTGTAACGGCTGCATTCCACTCTAGCGCTACAGCGCCGTAGCGGTCAAATCGCGATATTGCAGGCCCTTACATTAGGTCACGTGAGATCAGACGACTACTCGACAACAAGATATTTTGTCGACAATGTCGACTAATCGTTTCAGCCCTAGTCATAACCCAGAGAGGACAAATATACTCCACATAAACAATGGAAATGAGCGATCCTTTTAGAAACCAGAGACAGAGTGAGATCTCACTCACCGCTTCCTCAAGGAGAACTCCTCCTGAGATCCTGAAGATCTGAAGCTGTGGACGGGAGCACTGATGTCCTCTGGTGAAGCTGTGGACGGGAGCACTGATGTCCTCTGGTGAAGCTGTGGACAGGAGCACGGATGTCCTCTGGTGAAGCTCTGGACGGGAGCACTGATGTCCTCTGGTGAAGCTGTGGACGGGAGCACTGATGTCCTCTGGTGAAGCTGTGGACGGGAGCACTGATATCCTCTGGTGAAGCTCTGGACGGGAGCACTGATATCCTCAGGTGAAGCTGTGGACGGGAGCACTGATGTCCTCTGGTGAAGCTGTGGAAGGGAGCGCTGATGTCCTCTGGTGAAGCTGTGGACGGGAGCACTGATGTCCTCTGGTGAAGGTCCTCTGGTGAAGCTGTGGACGGGAGCACTGATGTCCTCTGGTGAAGCTGTGGACGGGAGCGCTGATGTCCTCTGGTGAAGCTGTGGACGGGAGCACTGATGTCCTCTGGTGAAGCTGTGGTGTCCTCTGGTGAAGCTGTGGACGGGAGCACTGATGTCCTCTGGTGAAGCTGTGGACGGGAGCACTGATGTCCTCTGGTGAAGCTGTGGACGGGAGCACTGATATCCTCTGGTGAAGCTCTGGACGGGAGCACTGATATCCTCTGGTGAAGCTGTGGACGGGAGCGCTGATGTCCTCTGGTGAAGCTGTGGACGGGAGCGCTGATGTCCTCTGGTGAAGGTCCTCTGGTGAAGCTGTGGACGGGAGCACTGATGTCCTCTGGTGAAGCTGTGGACGGGAGCGCTGATGTCCTCTGGTGAAGCTGTGGACGGGAGCACTGATATCCTCTGGTGAAGCTGTGGACGGGAGCGCTGATGTCCTCTGGTGAAGCTGTGGACGGGAGCGCTGATGTCCTCTGGTGAAGCTGTGGACGGGAGCGCTGATGTCCTCTGGTGAAGCTGTGGACGGGAGCGCTGATGTCCTCTGGTGAAGGTCCTCTGGTGAAGCTGTGGACGGGAGCACTGATGTCCTCTGGTGAAGCTGTGGACGGGAGCGCTGATGTCCTCTGGTGAAGCTGTGGACGGGAGCGCTGATGTCCTCTGGTGAAGCTGTGGACGGGAGCGCTGATGTCCTCTGGTGAAGCTGTGGACGGGAGCGCTGATGTCCTCTGGTGAAGCTGTGGACGGGAGCGCTGATGTCCTCTGGTGAAGCTGTGGACGGGAGCGCTGATGTCCTCTGGTGAAGCTGTGGACGGGAGCGCTGATGTCCTCTGGTGAAGCTGTGGACGGGAGCGCTGATATCCTCTGGTGAAGCTGTGGACGGGAGCGCTGATGTCCTCTGGTGAAGCTGTGGACGGGAGCACTGATGTCCTCTGGTGAAGCTGTGGACGGGAGCGCTGATGTCCTCTGGTGAAGCTGTGGACGGGAGCGCTGATGTCCTCTGGTGAAGGTCCTCTGGTGAAGCTGTGGACGGGAGCACTGATGTCCTCTGGTGAAGGTCCTCTGGTGAAGCTGTGGACGGGAGCACTGATGTCCTCTGGTGAAGTGTGCTTTCAGGGTTGACCCGGAGCCATTAGACACAGGCGGAGATCAGAAGATCCCACTGGGAAAAGCATTGCATCCCTAAACAACAGACTGAACAAGTTCATCAGGCAGTTCATCCTGCAGGTGTTTCAGAGTTAATGTGTTCTTCATGTGTTCTTCACGTGTTCTTCACGTGTTCTTCACGTGTTCTTGATCTTCATGTGTTCTTCACGTGTTCTTGTTCTTCATGTGTTCTTGTTCTTCATGTGTTCTTCATGTGTTCTTCACGTGTTCTTCACGTGTTCTTCATGTGTTCTTGTTCTTCATGTGTTCTTGTTCTTCATGTGTTCTTGTTCTTCATGTGTTCTTCATGTGTTCTTCACGTGTTCTTCACGTGTTCTTGTTCTTCATGTGTTCTTGTTCTTCATGTGTTCTTCACGTGTTCTTGTTCTTCATGTGTTCTTGTTCTTCATGTGTTCTTCACGTGTTCTTGTTCTTCACGTGTTCTTGTTCTTCATGTGTTCTTCACGTGTTCTTCACGTGTTCTTCATGTGTTCTTGTTCTTCACGTGTTCTTGTTCTTCATGTGTTCTTCATGTGTTCTTCATGTGTTCTTCACGTGTTCTTCACGTGTTCTTCACGTGTTCTTCGCGTGTTCTTCACATGTTCTTGTTCTTCACGTGTTCTTGTTCTTCATGTGTTCTTGTTCTTCACGTGTTCTTCACGTGTTCTTCACGTGTTCTTGTTCTTCATGTGTTCTTCACGTGTTCTTCACGTTCTTCACGTGTTCTTGTTCTTCATGTGTTCTTCACGTGTTCTTCATACGGATGCATGTTTCTTCCCAGGAGAAACACCTTTTATGATCATCTTGAACACATCTACACTGATCTGTTGGATTCTTCTGCTCTTGTTTCTGCTTTTCTTTGGAGATTGTGTTTAACCTTCATCCTCAACTTCACAAACTGTTGGAGTAAACCCAGATCAGAGTCAGGAAGGACAGCACTGGTTTACTCTATGAAGAAAGTTTTCTCTTTGGGTTTCTGGAAGCTCTGCAGGATCTTGATCAGGATGCCACACTCACATTTAAATAACTTTCAAATCAGAAACAAAATCGGACAAAAACTGTTCCATGTTTCTAACCGCAATCTGATAAGATTCCAGCAACTGTTCACACCAGATGCCACATAATCAATCACAAGCAGCAGCCAATCAGAAGAGACATAATCAGTCACAAGCAGCAGCCAATCAGAAGAGACATAATCAATCACAAGCAGCAGCCACTCAGAAGCGACATAATCAATCACAAGCAGCAGCCAATCAGAAGAGACATAATCAATCACAAACAGCAGCCAATCAGAAGCGACATAATCAATCACAAGCAGCAGCCAATCAGAAGCGACATAATCAATCACAAGCAGCAGCCAATCAGAAGAGACATAATCAATCACAAGCAGCAGCCACTCAGAAGCGACATAATCAATCACAAGCAGCAGCCAATCAGAAGAGACATAATCAATCACAAACAGCAGCCAATCAGAAGCGACATAATCAATCACAAGCAGCAGCCAATCAGAAGCGCGTGTGGGCGGAGCCTCTCTGCAAGGGTAACCAAATTGATGTTCATACAATAATAAATATTGAACCATTTTAACGTTAATAAAAAATAAATACTGGGTGACAGAAACAACCTTTGTCAGGAAACGCTTGTTTGTTCACAGTTTGAACGTCAGTTTCCTTTCATTTATTTTCAAGATCTGAAGAGAATTATTTACAGTCACTTTCAATGTGGCTAATAAATTCATCGTTGATTTTAACATTTCATCAGCATCGTAAATCATGCAAAGTTTTGGTAAATGTATTAACTAACATGAACTAACAATGAGCAATACATTTGTTACAGTATTTATTAATATTTGTTAATGTTAGCTAATAATAATCCAGCTGTTCATTGTTTGTTCATGTTAGTTCACAGTGCATTAACTAATGTTCACAAATACAACCTTTTATTTTAATAATGCATTAGTAAATGTTGAACTTAATATTAACTGAGATTAATAAATGATGCACAAGTATTGTTCATTCTTAGTTCATGTTCACTAAGGTAGTTAAATAATGTTAATTGCAAAGTGTTATCAAAGTTTTTTATACTTTCATTTTTAAAAAGATGAATTGAAATATATGATATGAATGGGTCACAAAATGTATGTTCTGTAAAGCCCACAAATAACCAAAATGATCTATAATAACAGAAAACAATATTTGTATCCTGAGATGCCTGTGTAGCAGTGACTATCACTGAGTAATATATGACTTTACTAAACTCAGCTAGCATCAGTGTTCACTGAGAGAACAATGCTAATGTTGTTATTACCCTCCGAGGACGAGCAGATGTTCCAGCTGTGGACGGACACCTCTTCATCAGATGAAGGATCAGCACATCAGACCCGTGTCGACAGAACCGGGCCACTAAACCCTTCGTTTCCCACATTCATCCACACTGGCGTGAGTCTGGAGCCAGAACGAGTTCCTCGGAGAACCTCTGAGAATCACCCGTGAACAGACGAAGATGATGAGGTGAAACTCTTCATCATGGCTTCAGCTGCGGATAAACTCTGTTCATTACACTTTATTTTGATGGTCCCTTTTGAACATTCTGTTGACTATAACTAACTTTGCAACTACATATCAACTAACTCTTTCCTGTAGCTCTAACAGTAGAGCGCTGGCGCTTGCAACGCCTACATCATGGGTTCAGTTCCCAGAGGAAGCAAGAACTGATATGAATGTAAATGTTTAGCTTGAAATGCAATGTGAGTCGCTTTGGATAAAAGCGTCTGGCAAATGTAAACTCTCATTAGAGTATTAGTCGACTGTCTGCTTCATATCTGTAACTCTTTATTGTGATGCTCCTCAATAGACTTTCTGCTGTAAGTAGAATATTGAAATGCTATAGAACGCTATAGAAATGAAGGAGACTTGACTTGACATAATAAACATGACAATAATCCAACATATAGTGTAAAAAATAAAGACTACAACAAATAAGAAAAGAAAATATAGTGTTATATATAAATTAATAATAGAAGTTAAAGGAACAAAAAGAAAGAAATTAATATAACAGAAAAAAGAACAGGTATGAGATCATCATATAAATATCATACAAGCCTCATACAGATCCAGTGTGTTTTGCTTTACTATTTTTCAACCCAAGTATAACTCAATATAATTGTTCATATCTTTCTGAAATAACCAAAAGTTGCGTTTTCCTTTTGTCCATTTTTGTTTATGTGTATGGTATTTCTCCATAATCAAACAAAGATTAGCAATAAAGGCCATATTTGGAGGTAATCTTTGTCTATAATATATATATATATATATATATATATATATATATATATATATATATATATATATATATATATATATATTTCAGAAAAAGAAACTTTCATCCCAAATCAACCCAAAACCTTTTGCTATAAATGCAATAAAAAATTACAGCTGCAAGCAGCATTTATCGGGGTTCAAGCATTTAAGGCTTTTAAGCACACATGCATAAAAAGATATTAAGTTTTATTTGGCAACCATTTAACCACTGACATCATAGATGCAAAAGACCATTTACAGCCAATTCAGGCGCTTTACCATAAGAAGTACATGTTTTTAAATGCATGCTTATTATGGATGTTATGTCACATCTGCTCACCAATTTTTGTGAAGTTCTGAGTTTTCATTTAGGATTTATAGGCTTTTGAGTGAAATATGAAATGCTGAAACCAAGACTGGTTTGGTTCCAATAGGGCGAAAAACCAGGGACTAGTTCGCAAAAGTAGGTTTTGGACAAAATTCGACATAGAAGAAAATGGTCCCTGCCTAAATCGAAATTGGAGATACACATTTTGTCCGCCTTGAGCCAGGGATCACAGTGGTGTAAGACCTTTGCATCTAGGACAAACGGTCTAAGAGTTATGAGTATGATTTTGTACTTTTGGTTGCTGTAGCGCCACCTATGGGCCAATCGGGGTCATACTCTGATAGGTTGTCCCCAAATTGAGGCCTACCATCTGGCCAGGTTTCACGTCTCTAGGCCTTACGGTCTGGCCTGCACGATCAGTTTTACAAATCCTTACAATTACAATAGGGTTTCAGCATTTCATGCTTGAACCCGTAATAAGTGGACATCATTTTCTTTCTCAGTCCCACAGAAATCACATCTAACATCTACATCAGCACGAGACCTCGAGTTTACTGAACTCCATTAGTGTTAATGACATCACTTCCTGTAGAATCTGAAGAGCTACTGCTTTGGTGTGAACACAGATCACATGATCAGATGAACTAGATTGAGTTGACTCGCACAGAACACAGAGCTGATGTGTGTGTGTGTCTCAGCTGTGTCTGATTACAGTGAGCTGAGGTCGTCAGTGAGAGCTGTGTGTGTCGTCGGCCACGGGTCATTAGACATGAAAATCAAGCGTTTCATAAATTGTGAGGCCGGTTTTCCTGAGGCTCGCCTGATCAGAATAATCACTCGGCCACGCTTTGAATGACGGCACTAATTTGTTTGGAGTGTTTCTGAAATGACATCATCGAGTGTGGATTATAGGAGGAGAGTTAAGGCCAATTTATACTTCTGCGTCGAGTGTACGCCGTAGTGTACGTCGTAGGCTACGCACGTAGGCGACGCCGTCGTGAGCATTTATACTTCTGCGAATGTCTGTGTTGCTCTGCAGTTACACCGCCGAAACGCTAGTTGGCGCAGGTGGGTTTTAATGTTCCAGTTCCACTGTGTTTACATTCCTCGCGGCTGTTTTGAGTTTAGGTTTCTACGAGCAATGGCGACTGAAGGAGTCATACAGATGGCTGTATTTCCGCACTTCTTCAAGCAATCTCTCGGTCACTTGGTCTATTTCCATGGCTCTTCACTGATCTTCAGAATTTAAAAATGGCGGGCGGGCGGTGCAGAGTGCAGAAGATCATTCCGGATATGCGTAGGAGGAAAACGCGATGCTATCCAGCCGACCAATCACAGATCTTGCGGTCCGCGTCGCGTAGTTACATTTTTGAGGAGGTGCGCGTCAGGGTACGGCGAAGGGTACGACGTATGGTACACGTCAATGCGTATGCTACGCCGTACCTTCTACGCGCACCCGACGCAGAAGTATAAATTGGCCTTGAAACTCCTGAGGGCGAGCGCGCGTGTCTGCTAACCTGGGAAACGGCTCTAATAAGAACAAGAGAACAAACTCAGATGCGCTGGAAGTTTCCAGGTCGTAAGTCTGTTCTGATGCACTTTTCTGATTCTGACTTTATTTGTTGTAACAAACGTTCGGTCAGCGCTCGCGGCCGACAGGTCAAAGGTCAAGCTGCTTTCACATAAATTAATAACTTTTTTTACAACATGAACCATCACTGAACTTACTTAAGCTGGACTATGACGCTATTTTCTTCTGGAAACAAACTTTGATGCATTATTCTCCTGTTATCACTGTAAAGCTGCTCTGAAACACTCTGTACTGTAAAAAGCGCTTTATAAAAAGACTTGACTTGCTCCGTTCATCATTGTTGGGGCTTGACAGTCGCGATCAGTGGATGTTGAATGGAGAAAGCTGCATGAATACTGTTGAACACTCGTCTTGTGTTTCCTCAGAGGAAAGAGGAAACGATGACAGAACCATCATTAGCTGAACGAGTCTCAGTCTCCCGGAGCTTGTAAACTCGTAGGAATATAAGAGCATGTCAGAATGTGTTTGATCAGTAATGAAACCCCTGTGACGACCCGCCGAGAGAGTGTAAGTTTAATGAACAGAGAAAACTAACTTCATGGAGCATCACATGAGCAGAACAGCCAGAGGTCCAGGGCATCCAGTGATGAACACATACACCATGATTAGTCTCTCTCTTGTATTGACCTTGGTAGGATCTCAAGAAGTTTCACATGCTGAATGTCTGATATCTATGGAAGCTTGTTTCCACCACAGAATAAAACAATTGCGACTTTATATCTCACTATTACGGGTTTACATCACGCAATTCTGACTTTATAACACACAACTTAACACACAATTGTGAGTTATAACGGCAAAATTGCGAGATATAGTCAGAATTGCATGATATTAAGTAGCAATTACGGTACCTTTTTTATTTTTTATTCTGTGGCGGAAACAAGCGTTCATAGACTTCGGATCTTCCACTGATAAACACAAACCTATAGTTTTCAAGTAGTTCATTTTTATTTTTATGTTGAACAATACGAGTAAATAAGAGGAAGGAGGATGATATGAAATGCTAGTAACTGTGAACGAGAGCAGGAGGACGAATGTTTTACCGTCATCTAATGTAGGAACACTGAAGCATCTCGTTGTTAAAAAGTGAATGTTTATTGTGATAAAATGAGTTTCTGGAAGTTTCCAGGTTGCAAGTCTGAGCTCAAGTTTTCTGATTCGTTGTAACAAACGTTTGGTCAGCGCTTACAGCTGATAGGTCAAAGGTCAAGCCCCCTCCCCTCACAGGGGTCAAAGGTCATGATTCATTTGAGCTTTACATGTTACAGTGGAGAGATGAAGAGCAGTGAAGCTGCAGAAACATGATCAGAAGTGACTGATATAGTTTTGGTTAATAACCCTGCGCTGATCTGACGCACATTTAAACTAGAACAGAAAGGAGAATGTAATGATCATCCCTGCGTCAGGAGAACAACAGTAGATCCCCACACACCAAACAAAGAACAGCCGTGAGTCTGAGACATGAATGTTTTATACAAGCTTTATTTACAACTTGATTAACAACTGTACAGTTTTGCAGCATTGGAAGCACGAGTTCATCAACGGAGACGCATTACGAGACGCATCTGTGGTGCTGAACGCTCCTCCCGCGGCGCACACATACAGTATGTACACATCGTATACAAGCAATATAAAACTTGGCAAATGGAACGAATGTTTGCTACTTCAGATGAAAGTTCTAATGAACACAGACTCGCACCGCAGTCACTAGCTCACGACTGCAGAGGTCATCAGTGTTTCCTGCGTTTGAGGCGTTTCTCTGCTCTGGACGGAGACGTTTGACCTCTGAACTCAGTCCACAGTGATCAGAAAGCCTCAAACATTCAATCAATCGCCTGTTAAAACGACACTAAAGCCGATATCGATCGCAGACACGATCTCGTGTGGTGATTATGAAGCAGCAGCTGATGAAGAAGAGCAGCTGATGAAGAAGAGCAGCTGAAGTGTCAGAATAGTTTGTAACGGTGTCAGAATCATCAAAAGCACTTACTGATTCAGCATTAAATAAATAGAAGAGAAGCGAGTGCAACACTATCAGTAACAGATCCGGCATTCACACACTGACTCTACTGAAGCTCCTGCTGGAAACACTCATTATCAATCATGCGGATCATAAACTACAGGAAATACTGAGACAATGATCAATGCAACGACACAGACATGAGGAACATCAGGGTTTGATGATGGAGTCAGTAAATAAAGCTCACGCTCTTCTGCCTGATGATTGACACACGCCGGCCCCGCCCACTTCTGACCAGAGCATTCTGGGATAGCACACAGACGCCGATGGGTTAGTTAGTGTGCAGCAATGGGTTAAACTGTCAATCATGCAAGCCCCGCCCCATGATGTCATGCAGCCCCGCCCCCTGCCGCTCATGCTTTAACATCACTGTGAAAGAGAGAGATTGACAGGTGTCAGTCACAGATTCAGTCTGGCGTCACTTGAGTCGCGGTTCCTCGTTCAACGTCGTGCTTTTATTTTCTCCTGATTGTGTTTCTTTATCTCGTTCTCCAGCACTAATATCTAAATATTCTCAAATCAAGACACATTTACTGGAGAAGAAGCAATGACTGAAGATATTAAGACTTTCTTGATGAAATATGTATCATAATTAAGTGAGTTTATGATTAAAACAAGAACAAATATCTATAGAGGCTCGTTTCCGCCACAGAATAAAACATTTTAAAAGATAATTGTGACTTTTTTATCAAAACATTCTTAAATCAGGGTTAGATTTACTGGAGATATTAATGACTGGAGAGTTCATGTTTTCTGAGGAAGACCATCATTAGCAGGAGTGAAGGACAAACGCGCGACTCGTGTGACAGTGATTGACAGCAGCTGTGAGTCTGTTTTAAGGCATCGGGAATTAATCAACTAAACAAAAAACAGGAAGAACAAAATTATGAAGCGCCTTCAAACAATCGTCACGGCGACCTACACGAGATACACACATTCAGCTCTTTCAATGCATAGATGTCAATAGAAGATAAAGATGATGGGTTATAAAGACTCGACGTAACTTTAGAAACACGCCCAGCAGAGCCAATAAAAACACTCAAACGTTTCTGTGCGTCAGTAACAACAATCCTTAAAATACTGCAAAGCCTCCTTTAAATAGAGGTGTCCGACGGGAAGTGACACGTTCCTTCAGGAGTGTGTTGATTAATTAATGCTGATGTAATTAAGCAGCGTCCAGAGACCCGGGTTCATCAGAGGGGCTGATGGAGGAAGAGGGCATTATGGGATGGAGGCGGGTCCTGATTGGCTGAGCTGTGGTTGCCGTGGCGATGCTCTACCTGGCTGCCGTGGGCTGGACGTGACCCGGATAGGCCCGTCTGGTGCTGGTGGCCTGTCTCTGCCGGGCCAGGAACGACTGACCCGACCCGGTGCCGGCCAACCGGTCCTCAGCCGCCTTCTTCTGCAGAGCCATTCCCTGAAACACACACACGTTACTCTCACATTTGTAACACACACACGTTTCTCTCACATTTGTAACACACACACGTTACTCTCACATCTGAAACACACACACGTTACTCTCACATCTCTAACACACACACCAATGACGTAGAAATAGCGCAATGACAGAAAAGTGTAATGACGAAGAAATAGCAATAGCGTAATGATGTAGAAATAGCGCAATGACGTAGAAATAGCGTAATGACGTAGAATAGCAATAGCGTAATGACGTAGAAATAGCGTAATGACGTAGAATAGCAATAGCGTAATGACGTAGAAATAGCGTAATGACGTAGAATAGCAATAGCGTAATGACGTAGAAATAGCGTAATGATGTAGAAATAGCGTAATGACGTAGAAATAGCGCAATGACGTAGAAATAGCGCAATGACGCAGAATAGCAATAGCGTAATGACGTAGAAATAGCGTAATGACGTAGAAATAGCGCAATGACGTAGAAATAGGTTAATGACGTAGAATAGCAATAGCGCAATGACGTAGAATAGCGTAATGACGTAGAAAAAGCGTAATGACGTAGAAATTGCGTAATGACGTAGAAATAGCGCAATGACGTAGAAATAGAAACCCCGTGACAGATTTAAGTTTCACTTTAAATCCGTGACCTTCAGAGGAGCGTCTTGGCGGCAAGGATTTAAATCTTTAACAATGTCTGGGATAAGAAAATCTAAAGTGTGGATGTACACCATCAGAAAGGATATTCTCCAAGGCTGGATTTAGCATCAGGAAAACCATGATCGCACTTCTGCCGGCCAACGTTAACAAGTTGGTTTTCCACAGGACATTCTAAAATGCTTAACGTGAAAAAAGCTTTTAAAATGCTTAAAAGGCACTTTAACGTGGCTTAATGTATGTACACAGTACACACTTTATTAAGAAATCATACTATGTGCAGATAAGCAGATGAACCCAGAATATGAACGCAATGCATTCCTCCTATAGTAACGCGTTTTCATATTTTAATTTAACTATTTTAGGAGATTAAGTCGTTAAACGTTTTTCACGTTACATGTTTTAGAATGTATTTTATCCATGCGCACAATTTGAAAAGACTCCAACAGACACAGAGTGAAAGACTGGATTTGTTCTCTCGATCAGGTATAGGGTACAAGTGATTTCAAAACTTTTCAGCCGGTTCTAATTAGATTTTTGGATGCTGTGAAAATTTTTTGCTAAAAAGACTGCGACTCCAGTTTAGAATTTATTGTCGTTTCTGCAGTTAAAAAGACAAAGTTCTGGCTACTATCGTTATTTGAATAATTTCTTTATTTTAATTTTATTTATTGATCTGTCAGGGTTTATTGATCTAATCTAACTATTTGTGGCTTGTGTTTTGAATATGTTCCCCTGCACTTTAGGCATTTTGCACACATTTGCTCCTCATCTTGTGACTTGATTCTGATTTATTTCGTTTTGTATTTTTATTTATAAGAAAGGTATATTCTGTTCTAATTTAATTCAGTAAATTAATTGTTTATTTTTTCGGTGCATCGATGTTGTGCTGTACTTAGAGCCTGCTCGCACAGGTAATTTAGCCGATTTAATTTGATTAGCATGTGAAATGTAAATCATGTCTGCAGTGTGGCCTTTCTGGAGTTATTTATGTTATTTGTTAGTTTTATTGATTCAAAATGTTTTTATAAATTTTCTTCTATATCTTTGTGTGATTTTCTGTACATCACGGCTTTGAAATGTTAAAGCCCCGCCCCCATACACATGATTCGACTATTAGTCGACTATAGGCAAGACTTGACGATTCTGATTCGACTATGAAAATCCATAGTCGGGGACACCCCTATAGTGAACACATCATTAGTGAACACATCATTAGTGAACACATCAGGGTCATTTAGTGAACACATCATAAGTGAACACATCAGGGTCATTAGTGAACACATCATTAGTGAACACATCAGGGTCACTAGTGAACACATCAGGGTCATTAGTGAACACATCATTAGTGAACACATCAGGGTCATTAGTGAACGCATCAGGGTCATTAGTGAACACATCATTAGTGAACACATCAGGATAATTAGTGAACACATCAGGGTCACTAGTGAACACATCAGGGTCATTAGTGAACACATCAGGGTCACTAGTGAAAACATCAGGGTCATTTCAGGGTCACTGGTGAACACATCAGGGTCACTAGTGAACACATCAGGGTCACTAGTGAACACATCAGGGTCACTAGTGAACACATCAGGGTCACTAGTGAACACATCAGGGTCATTAGTGAACACATCAGGGTCACTAGTGAACACATCAGGGTCACTGGTGAACACATCAAGGTCACTAGTGAACACATCAGGGTCATTAGTGAACACATCAGGGTCATTAGTGAACACAGTAAGGTCATTAGTGAACACATCAGGGTCACTAGTGAACACATCAGGGTCACTAGTGAACACATCAGGGTCATTAGTGAACACATCAGGGTCATTAGTGAACACAGTAAGGTCATTAGTGAACACATCAGGGTCACTAGTGAACACATCAGGGTCACTAGTGAACACATCAGGCTCACTTGTGTAAACATCAGGGAGAATACATCAGGATAATTAGTGAACACATCAGGGTCACTAGTGAACACATCAGGGTCATTAGTGAACACATCAGGGTCACTAGTGAAAACATCAGGGTCATTTCAGACTATAAAGATTATGGACAACTATAAAGATTATGGACAAGAAGCCAATTAGCTACCATCATTGCAATATTCTCCAGAAGTATAGATTGTTAAGCTTTGAAAGCTTTAGTGATTTATGTTTTCTCAAACTAACTTTCAAATGTCTCAATAATATAGCACCTGAGCCACTCAGTTCATTTGTGCAGAGACAAAACATCAACAGAGTCACCAGAGGTTCTATCAATAACAACTGTATAGTTCCGTACCGTAAGACTTCATTTGGTCAGTCTGCTTTTTCATATAAAAGTGCAAAGTTGTGGAATTCATTACCCACTGAATTTAAAACCATGACTGAGTTTAAAATGTTCACTTCTCGAGTTAAGTCTTGGATGAAAACGAAACAGGAATGTACCCATTTGTAGATAGCTGGTTTGTGTATGTAAGTGATTTATATGGTGTGTCTGTAGATATGTTTTTAAGATGAAATAGAAAATGTTGTAGTGTAAAGGCCCAACCATGGACTGGAGTTGAAAATTAGCAATAGCTATAAACTCTTTTTGCATAGCATTAGTTACAGACTTGTTTTGTACTATGTTTAATTGCAATGTCCATGTCAAATAAATGAATAAAAAAAAATAATAAAAAAAATGTGTGTGTCCTGGTGACTGGAGGGAGTGTGTGTGAGAATGTGTGTGTTCTGGTGACTGGAGGGAGTGTGTGAGAGAATGTGTGTGTTCTGGTGACTGGAGGGAGTGTGTGAGAGAATGTGTGTGTTTTGGTGACTCGAGTGTGACACACACCATGTTGTACCAGGCAGACACGATGAGTTTCTCCTCCTGGTCTCTCTGAGACTTCGTCTTGTCGTACTCCTTCTGCACACACACACACACACACACACACACACACACACACACACACACAGTACGGTCACATTACAGCGTTTGTGTGTGAGAGAATGAGTTTGTGTGTGTGTGTGTGTGACTGTGTGACTGAGTGATAGAGAATGAGTGAGTGAGTGTGTGTGTTTGTGATTTTGTGAAAGTGAGTGTGTGTGTGTGTGTGTGTGTGTGTGTGTGTGTGTGTGTGTGAGTGAGTGTGAGAGAGAAGGAGTATATGTGTGTGTGTGACCTCGAGTGAGTGCAGCATCCTCTCGCGCTCCTGCAACTGGTTCTTCAGGGCTTGAACTTCAGGAGCAGAACCTTGATTCTGTTTGGGGTCCAGCGTACGGATGACCTGCACGCACACACACACACAACATTAGCATCACACTCACACGCTTGCACTCACACAAACGCTTACACTCACACAGACACAGACACACAACATTAGCATCACACTCACTCACTCACTCACTCACTCACTCACTCACTCACTCACTCACACACAACATTAGCATCACACTTACTCTCTCTCACTCACTCACACACACACACACGTACACTCTTGGCCTTCTCCAGGTATTTCTTGTATCGCTCCTCCATCTGCTTCATATCTTCATCTTTCTTCTTCAGCGCGTCCTCCAGATCTTCAATCCTCTGAGCTGAAACCATCAACACACACACTCTCGTTAACACGATCTGCACACACACACACACACACACTCTTGTTAACACGATCTGCACACACACACACACACACACACACACACACACACACACACACACACACACTCTCGTTAACACGATCTGCCACACACACACACACTCTCGTTAACACGATCTGCACACACACACACACACACACACACACACACACACACACTCTCGTTAACACGATCTGCACACACACACACACACACACTCTCGTTAACACGATCTGCACACACACACACACACACTCTCGTTAACACGATCTGCACACACACACACACGTTTTATATATGCACCGCAACACATCCTCTTCTTCCTCAGTGTTTCTCTCGTTCTCCAGCTCAAATATCTAAACACTCTCACATCACGACACACTTACTGGAGGAGAACGACTGAAGATATTAAGACTTTAATGAAAAATGCATCAAAATGAAGTGAGTTTGAGTTTAAAACAAGTATAAATAATCTCGTTTCCCTTTGAATCACTTCATTTTGATGCATTTTTCAGTAAACAAGTCTTGATATCTTCAGTCGTTCTCCTCCAGTAAGTGTGTCGTGATGTGAGAGTGTGTAGACGTTAGAGCTGGAGAACGAGACAGAGACACTGAGGACGAGCTCGAGGCTTCAGTGATGATCTCACCGCTGGAACTGTGTTTGTTCTCCAGCTCTTCGATCTCGGAGCTCTTCTTCTGAAGCTCGTTAGTGGCGTCCCTTAATTTCTCTCTAAACACCAAGAACAAACAGTCAGTCAGTGATGATGACCTCGCTGTGACGAACATGATGGAGGTCAGCTGATACTCACAGGTGCTCCTGACACTTCCTCTTCATCAAGACCGTCTGAAACAGAAGATGTGAAACTCATGATCAGAGCTCATGTGAAACTGCAGCGCCTCCTGCTGGACACACACTGCAGCGTCACGAGCCCTTCCCAGTGTGCACTGCTGAGTGTGTGCTGAAGAGCTGGTGCTGTGGTCCAGCAGGGGGCGCTGGCGAGCTCAATCACCATCACCAGACAAACACACAGAGACTGTAGGTCAGGGGTCAGCAAGTACGTTTGGCTTAATTTAAGAAAATTAATTGATGAAAAATGCAGCTAGAATTGGCTGTGACACTGTTAGTGTGTTCTGTGACTGGACTGAGCTGTTCCTGTAAGACAGTCATTAAAAAAAACACACAGAACGGTGTGTGTTAGCGGACCCTAAGTTAATAACTAATGATCTTTACAACGGAAGTGAATCAATCAAAACTAACTTTATCTGGACAATAACTTTATTCTAGATCTGCTGTAAAGCCTAAACAATCTCTGTTACTGTAATCTCCTGTTATCACTGTAAAGCTGCTGTGAAAACATCTATATTGTTAAAGCGCTGTATAAATGAAGGAGACTGGACTTGACATTAGTGTGGTGGTGTCCGGGTTTTACACTGGATAAATTAAAGGGTAACTAAACCCTAAACCAACTTTTTTTAGTTAATAATCTGTAAGACTGGGGCTTTATTAGTGCTGTTCATTGATTTGAGTAACTTTTTTGACATTTGGGTATAAAGTGTTTTAATTCTACAATATATGGTGTAAAGACGTCTGAGTGCTGCCCTCTTCAGGTGAACGGTGGCTACTGCAGTTTAATTTTCCTATTGGATGTTAGCGGTACTGCGTGACGTAAGCAGGTTCCAGCTCACCACGCCCTTGGTACGAGCTACCACGCATAGCATTGCATCAGTTAGGATAGCTTCAAGTTAGCGTAGATTTATCTGTATTTAGTACAGTGGTCAGGAGGGTACGTAGGTGTAGTGTTGCTGGTTCCAGCAGACTTGGAAATTAGGCGCCAGTGGTTGCCACCTAGAGCTGAAGTGTGACACCTGCATTTTCAGAGAGATGATTACATCTAAACTGGAGAGAATGGCACTATCATGGTTTAGATGCACTTTGATGGACTTCCAAACAGAAACAGCCATTCACTGCCATTATAAAGCTTGGAAGAGCCAGGACATTTTTTTTATATAACTCTGATTGTGTTCGTCTGGAAGAAGAGTGTCATATACACCTAGGATGACTTGAGGGAGAGTAAATCATAGGCTAATTTAAATTGTTGGGTGAGCTATCCCTTTAAGTCTAGTAAACGCGGTTTGCTTGCATTGCCGGGTTATTGGTCTGCATGTAAACCAGGGCAACGGGTTAATAATCCAACAGGCTGATTTGTGGGAGTTCTCAGCGTATGTGAACATGCTGAATGACTGACAATCAAACTCAGTCTTGCTGAAGATACAGGACGACTCAAACACCCGATCATCTGAGAAACACCTTCAGGAATCAACATTCAGTCTCACATTCAACAGGAAAACCCAGCCAGAGCATTTCAAATCATCACTGGAGGACCGATCATGCTCAGAGTATTGGTCTGATGATGCGGCGGCGTGCTCATCCCGTGACACACGCGTGTTTGAGATGCACATGCAGTCCAGCGGGAGAAACAAAACAAAGCTGCAAAATGCCTGGACTGTACTTACAGCAGACTGAGAGAGGTTTGATGGACAGATAGAGGAGAGCAGACCTGAGTCAACAGATGCCTGTCACACACACACACACACACACACACACACACACACACACACACACGGATGGTGATCAAATGAAGCAGACGGTCAGACTAAAGTAACGGACACACACGTGTGCTTCTGATGATGATGAAGATGATGATGATGAAGGCATCACTCAGCAGGACGACCAATGGCAGGCCTGGATCATGCTACATCATGAGTGACATCACAGTGAAGAGAGAGATGTTAGTACACGTACACACACACACACACACACACACACACAGCAGGCGTTAGTGCGACACACACGTGATGGAACCGTTACAGAGGTCAGTGTGTATCAGGGTTAGTCGCGTTTAAATGTGCCGTTTGTTCATTGAAATAAACCTGGAAGAAAATAAATCTGCGTGTGTGTGTGAACGACGAGCGTGTGTGTGTGTGTGTGAACGACGAGCGTGTGTGTGTGTGAACGATGAGAGAGAGTGTGTGTGAACGATGAGCGTGTGTGTGTGAACGACGAGAGTGTGCGTGTGAACGAAGAGAGAGTGTGTGTGTGTGTGTGTGTGTGTGTGTGTGTGAACGATGAGAGTGTGTGTGAACGACGAGAGTGTGTGTGTGAACGACGAGAGTGTGTGTGTGTGAACGATGAGATAGTGTGTGTGAACGACGAGAGAGTGTGTGTGTGAACGACGAGCGAGTGTGTGTGAACGATGAGAGAGTGTGTGTGTGTGAACGATGAGAGAGTGTGTGTGAGCGAGCGAGTGCTTTCGGCCCCATCACAGCCAATCAGATGCACAACAGGAGTAATGATGATGATGTCATGACTCACATCATCAGCTTTGGATCCCTGTTCCTGAAGAGATTTCTGCAGCTCCTCCACCTGAGACTGACCCGCTAGCAGCCTCTGATTGGCCAGCCTGAGACACACACACACACACACACACACACACGTTCAGTTCATTCATTACAGTGAGTGAGTGAGTGTGAGTGTGTGTGACCAAGTTAAATTTATTTGTGCAGCGTTTTTCACAACACACATCGTTTCAAAGCAGCTTTACAGAAAATCATGATGTTAATGTATAATATCTTTATAATATCTTAATATCTTCATGCCTTATAGACAGGGTTAGGCTTAGGCTTATAGACAGGGTTAGGCTTATAGACAGGGTTAGGGTTAGGCTTATAGACAGGGTTAGGCTTATAGACAGGGTTAGGGTTAGGCTTATAGACAGGGTTAGGGTTAGGCTTATAGACAGGGTTAGGCTTAGGCTTATAGACAGGGTTAGGCTTATAGACAGGGTTAGGGTTAGGCTTATAGACAGGGTTAGGCTTATAGACAGGGTTAGGGTTAGGCTTATAGACAGGGTTAGGCTTATAGACAGGGTTAGGCTTATAGACAGGGTTAGGGTTAGGCTTATAGACACATTTATCAGATTAGAGCTGGACAACAATATAGTTACATTTTAAGACTATTAAGCAGTTTCTGTATAGTATCGCTTTAAGGGAATGAACTATCCATGCGGATAAAGTTGGATATACAGTATATATATACACAACAGTATATAGAGAGCTGTGCGACTCCCTTTCACCAACTGTAATGATGCTTTTCCACAGTTATTTACATTGTAAATTTAACAAAGCATTTATATTTTAATTTTTAAAAATGCACGTACATCTGTCAGACTATGTGCTCTATCTCACACCCGGCGCAGTGCAGCGGCAAGAGCGGCGCAAGTGTGTTCTGCTAGTTTCAGCCCGACGCAGTTTTCATTTTCACGTCCTGCGCCGCGATGTTTAAATAGCAAATGCATCTGTGGCCCATGAGCTGCTGGTCTGAGAGCGAGTGTGTGTGTTCGGGCGCAGTGTTGGAGCGCTGCTGTGTTGAGGAACAGAAGTAGACTGAGCCGTTGACCGACTGAACCTGCTCTGAAGTCAATGACAATATTTTTTGTATCTAATGAGCGCGTTAGTAATGTGCGCCTATAGGCGTGTCCACAACACACACACTCTGCTTATTACACACACACTCTGCTTATTACACACACAGGGACACAGCAGCACACAAACATGCCAAATATTAAAAATAAAAGGATTACAATGTAAAAGAGTATTATTGTGTACATAAAGATATGATGAATCCGGCGTGTCCCGTAGATGTTCTGCTAGCGCACTTTGACCTCGCGCACGAGCAGATCCGTTTGCACTCTGGAGACGCGTTTGGTCTTTCCACTATCAAACTCTGTCATGTGAATAGCGAATCCGCCATGTGAGCGCAACTGGAATTTAAAGCGAATGGGAGAGGAGACTCTGATTGGTGTAATGCACGTAAAGCCCAAAACACACCCATTACTCATAATGAGAATAGAGACAACCCTTTTAGACCAGCGCCGGGAGCGCCGACCATTTGTCCCGTCGTAAAACTAGCAACAGTGGATTCGGACGGCCTGAGTGCACTTAAACCCTGCGCTTTAGACCATGAGCTTAGATCGTTAGAACAGGGCCCTATGAGTGTTACGTTACTCTGGCATTAGGTTACAGTAACTAGTAAACGCTGCCGATCCTGATCCTGAGGGAGTGACCGCTACTCCAGGTTTCCCTCTTTTGGAGAGTCATAGAAATGCTATTGTGGATTTGTTGGAGCAAATGGAAGTCAGTCATAAGTTTATGAGTTCTGAACCTGTTCTCGGTCTCCAGCTCGTTCTTCCGGCTGTTGGAGTCCTCCAGTAAACTCTGCAGGAGAGCGATCTGCTCGTTATCTGAGCCCTCCTGAGCCAGCTTCAGCATCTTATTCTCATGCTGCAGGCGGATCATGCGCTCCCTGAGGATGCACACACACACACACACACACACACACACACGTTCATATACAGCAGTGGTTCTCTAACTTTTTCCAAAAGTGGCTTTGAGAACCACTGATATACAGTATTTCACCCACCGGATCTCTGGTGTGACGATCTCTGCAGCCAGCGAATCAGACGGCTCGTTACTGCCCAGCGGCACCAAACCTGAGGACACACCAGTGATCAGACACACTTCTGCACATCAGACAATTATATATATATATATATATATATATATATATATATATATATATATATATATATATATATATAAAACAGACTTTATGTCCTTAACCCTAACCTTCCCTCGAGGGTCAAAATGACCCGAAGCCCTAAAATTATACTGAATTTTATTTCATTTTGATAACATCTTTTCTATATTTAATGCAATTTTTTTTTTGATGTTTTGTTATTTTTTACTTTAAATGACTAGATTTGATCAATAAATAATAAATAAATAGTAATTTAAGCACATTCCTCACATTCTTTCAACTTAAATTCAAAATAACTCATAATTTTATGCATAACCCTTTTAATTCAGCTCTAAATATCTTACATTGGGAGTCTTTGCTGATCTCTTGTGGACAATAATAATAATATAAGATGATATTTCATGACTCTAGATGTTCTTATATCTCTATATGGAGTAAATGAGCTGTTCCTCTGGGTCCTAAAGCCAGTTTACTTCAGTGTGCATTCAGATACACATGTAGACGTTATACAATCATTCTTTGGTGAAGTTTTAGCATTTTAAGTTTGAATTTTGAGCACTTTTAGGTTTTTCTATGTGAACTGAAGCATTCCTCGCATTACATTCATTCCTAAAGGGGGCAAATTGAGCCGCGAGAGAAGGATTTGTTACTTTTTTAAATTTCAACCACAAAACTGGTGGTAACCACATTAAATTGTTTTTTTGTGTATTCGTGGTTCAAGTGCGACAAAAGTCCTTTTTTGTTTTAACATTTTTCAAAAATATTTTCCGGGTCAAAATGATGTTAATTACATATAAGAGTGTGTGTGTGTCACCTGAGGTCAGCTGAGACTCCTGCGCTTTAACACACTTCAGCTCCTCGATCGTCTCCTTCAGAGAGTCTCGCTCCGTCCTCATCCGCTACACACACACACACACACACACACACACACACACACACACACACACACACACACACACACACACACACACACACACACACACACACAATCTGAACTGCTGTATGAATAAACATCACTTCTCACTGAGAGAAACACAGGAGCTGAGGATGATGATGACATACAGACTAAAACAAGAGCAGGATCTGAGCGCTAGAGACTAAAATAACAAGAGAAAAGATGAAAATATATAAAGTACAAAAACACAGCAGACTCATCATCTCATATCTCATCATCTCATATCTCATCATCTCATATCTCATCATTTCATATCTCATATCTCATCATCTCATATCTCATCATCTCATATCTCATATCTCATCATCTCATATCTCATCATCTCATATCTCATATCTCATATCTCATATCTCATCATCTCATATCTCATATCTCATCATCTCATATCTCATCATCTGTGCAGCGTTTCCGGTTTAATAACGCCAGATTAAGTCAAGCCGTTCTCTCACGTCTTTCTCCTTCTGA
>NC_138729.1:53710383-53720383 GCF_965113295.1 Leuciscus leuciscus
TGTGTGTGTCAGTGTGTGTGTGTGTGTGTGTGTGTGTGTCAAGTCAAGTCAAGTCAAGTTTATTTGTATAGCGCTTTTCACAATACAGATTGCATCAAAGCAGCTTCACAGTATTAAATTAAAATAATACAACAAAGTTTGTTTCAAGAGGAATTTATTGATTGATAAAATTAAATTAAATATCCCCAAAATATCCCCAACTGAGCAAGCCAAAGGCAACAGTGGCAAGGAACCGAAAAACTCCATCAAGTGACCTAATGGTGTCCTAAAACTCCATCAGGTGCCTTAATGGAGAAAAAAAAAAACCTTGGGAGAACCCAGGCTCAGTCGGGGGCCAGTTCTCCTCTGGCATTGGATAGAGGCCGGATTGTAGTTTGAACTGTAGGATTATATGAATGCCTGGCTGAAGAGATGCGACTTTAATCTAGTTTTAAACTGGGAGAGCGAGTCTGAGCAACGAACAGTATCAGGAAGACTATTCCAGAGTTTTGGAGCCAAATGTGAAAATGCTCTCCCTCCTTTGGTGGTTCTGGATATCCTAGGTATGACCAAAAGCCTTGAATTTAGTGATCTCAAAGAGCGCGATGGATTATAGGGCGATAGAAGATCCGTTAAATAGACTGGAGCTAAGCCGTTTAGGGCTTTATAAGTCAGTAGCAATACCTTGTAATTAATACGGAACTTTACAGGTAACCAATGCAGTGATGATAAAATCGGTGTTATATGATCATATTTTCTTGATCTCGTAAGAACTCTAGCGGCGGCATTTTGGACTAACTGTAGCTTGTTTATTGAGGATGCAGGACAACCAGCTAATAAAGCATTACAGTAATCCAGTCTCGAGGTCATGAATGCATGAACTAACTTTTCTGCATCAGAAACTGATAGCATATTACGTAGCTTAGCAATGTTTCTAAGGTGGAAAAAGGCTGTTTTTGTAACATAAGAAATATGATTTTCAAAAGACAGGTTGCAATCGAGTATAACACCCAGGTCTTTTACTGTAGAGGATAAAGTAACAGGACATCCTATGATGTTAAAGTTGTATTGTGCGAGGTTTTGTGGGCGGTTTTTTGAACCGATAAGTATTACCTCTGTCTTGTCTGGATTTAATAAAAGAAAATTACGCGTCATCCAATCTTTTATATCTTTAACACACTCTGTCAATTTGGAAAATGTAGCGTTTTCATCCGGCCGTGATGAAATATATATTTGAGTGTCATCAGCATAACAATGGAAACTAATTCCATGTTTCCTTATAATATTTCCAAGTGGCATCATATATATTGAAAATAACAGGGGGCCTAATACAGATCCCTGCGGCACTCCATAGTTTACTGGAGTTATGATCGATTTTTCTCCATTTAAATAGACAAAATGGTAGCGGTCAGATAGGTATGATTTGAACCAGCTTAGTGCTTGTCCTTGAACACCAGTATAATTTTGTAGTCGATCTAAGAGTATTGTGTGATCTATAGTATCGAACGCAGCACTAAGATCAAGTAAAACTAGTATTGAGATACAGCCTTGGTCAGAAGCTAAAAGTAAATCATTTGTGATTTTAACGAGCGCAGTTTCAGTGCTATGATGCGGTCTGAATCCAGACTGAAACTTTTCATAGATATCATTTTGTTGCAAGAAAGAGCCCAGTTGAGCGGACACCACTTTTTCTAATATTTTAGACATAAATGGAAGATTTGAAATGGGTCTATAATTTGCTAGATTATTATGATCTAATTGTGGTTTCTTAATGAGAGGTTTTATAACTGCCAGTTTAAATGTTCTTGGAACATGACCTAAAGATAAAGACGAGTTAATAATATTGAGGAGAGGCTCTTCCACTACAGATAACACTTCTTTCAGTAGTTTAGTTGGTATAGGATCTAATAAACATGTTGTTGTTTTAGATGAAGTGATAAGTTTATTTAACTCTTTTTGTTCTATAGTTGTAAAGCACTGTAATTGTTCTTTCGGGGTGATAATTGAAGCTGAATTATAAGGCGCGATTGAAGATTGAACGTTTATAATTGTGGTTCTGATGCTTTCTATTTTCTCAGTGAAGTAGTTCATGAAATCATTACTACTGAACTGTAACGGGATATTTTGTTCGGGTGACGTCTGTTTATTTGTTAGTCTAGCCACGGTGTTAAATAGAAACCTTGGATTGTTTTGGTTGTTTTCTATTAGTTTGCGGAGGTGCTCAGCCCTGGCCGCTTTTAGGGCCTTTTTATAACGTGACATACTGTCTTTCCACGCGATTCTAAAGACCTCTAAATTAGTTTGTTTCCATTTACGCTCTAAAATACGGGTTTCTCTCTTTAAAACATGCGTAGTATTGTTATACCATGGTGCTTTATTTTTCTCTCTGACCTTTTTTAATTTAATAGGTGCAACCACATCCAATGTTCTAGAGAGAATGGTGCTCATAGTGCTAGTTAGTTCTTCTAGTTCATCTGTTTGTTTGGGTTCAGGCAGCAGCTGAGACAGATTAGATAAGCAATTTGAGAAATTATCTATGGTGGATGGGAGGATTGTTCTGCCTGGTTGATAACGCGACGCCGCATGACATATTACAGCAGTACGTAATATGCAAGTTACCATGTAGTGATCAGTGACTTCATCACTTTGTGGAATGATATCTATATCGGTTGGATCGGTTCCATGTGATATAATTAAATCGAGTGTATGATTAAGACGATGAGTTGGTCCGGTGACGTTTTGCTTGACCCCAAATGAATTTAATAAATCTGTAAATGCAGCTCCTAACGCATCATTTGGATTATCTACGTGTATGTTAAAATCTCCAACAATTAATGCTTTATCGACATTGACTAATAGGTCTGAGAGAAAATCTGCAAACTCTTTTAGGAAATCAGCGTAAGGCCCTGGCGGTCTATATACGGTAGCCAAGGCTAGAGATAATAGGGATGTTTTTCTAACATCTAAGAGCGTAACATTTAGTACAAGTACTTCAAATGAAATAAACTTATAACCCGTTTTCTGTGTGTGTGTGTGTGTGTGTGTGTGAGAGAGTGTGTGTGTTCCTCACACCTGTCTCTTGAGTGTGTGTGTGTGTGTGTGTGTGTGTGTGTGTGTGTGAGTATGTGTGTGTGTGTGTGTGTGTGTGTGTGTGTGTGTGTTCCTCACTCCTGTCTCTTGAGTGTGTGTGTGTGTGTGTGTGTGTGTGTGTGTGTGTGTGTGTGTGTGTGTGTTCCTCACACCTGTCTCTTGAGTGTGTGTGTCAGTGTGTGTGTGTGTGTGTGTGTGTGTGTGTGTGAGAGTATGTGTGTGTGTGTGTGTGTGTGTGTGTGTGTGTGTGTGTGAGAGAGTGTGTGTGTTCCTCACACCTGTCTCTTGTAGGTCTCCAGCTGAGCGCGAGCAGTGTTGGCCTTGCGCAGCTCCTCCTCCAGAGAGTGTGTGTTCTGCATGTAACTGGTGTTCTTCTCCTCCAGGAGCTTCACCTGTCGTCTCAGATCTCCCAGATCCTCCAGCTTCTTCTTATACGCCTCCACCTGCGCCTCCAGCTTCGACACCCTGTCAGACGAGTGCCTGAAACACACACACACACACACACAGGTCAGAGGTCATCCTGAGCAGGAAACACACACAGAGGTCAGAGGTCATCCTGGTGTTTCTGGTGTCCATCAACATATTATGAATATGTAGTTTTCAGGCTCTACTAGAACTTGAATGTTGATTATTTTCCTCATATTCTCCATTGTTGCGGCTCCTCTCTTCCCAGTCTGTCAGTAACGCTCTGTTTACTTCCTGTCTCTATGAAGCCCCTCCTTCTGAAAAGCACACTGTGCTCTGATTGGTCAGCTGGATCAGTGCGTTGTGATTGGTCGAGCGCTTCGAGTGTGTTTGGGAAATGCCCCGCCCCTTTCCATAATCGCCAGTTTCTACTATAGACTGTATAAAATATGTGCGTAGTGTGTGTGACGTCACCCATACTGTTTCTGAAGCCCAAAGTGGGCGGAGCCGGCCGTCGCCATCTCGGCAGCGCGTCACTCGCGGATAAACCGAAAATGTGCAGCAAGGCGGATTAGCTGAGGTGACGTGACGCTAACAGACAGCAGACAAACGGCTAGCAGTGACATCAGCGGCAATTCACCTGTCACTCAAGTGGCCACACCCTTAATTATGCAGAACTTTACAGCTTAATATTTTTTAAACGGATGAGTTATAAAAAGAATTCACCCCCTCACAGTCGTCATGAAGAGCAAAATCAACTATATAGACCAAAACCACTTTTTGTACCAGACTTTAAACATGTTTTTTTCTGCTGTAAAGTTGGTCATTTTAACATGGAGGTCTATGGGATTAACATGGGATTGAGTCTCTTCTGCAGCCGGCCTCTAGTGGCCAGACAATGAATTGCAGTTTCAGTCACTTCAGTGTTGGATTGAAAGAGAAGGTTGGTCGACCCCAGGTGTGTGTTTTAGGTGTGTGTCTCACCCCAGGTGTGGCTCCCCCCAGGTGTGTCTCAGCTCATGTGCGTCTCACTTCAGGTGTGTGTATCAGCTCAGGTGTGTATCTCACCTCAGGTGTGTGTATCAGCTCAGGTGTGTCAGGTGTGTGTGACTCACCTCAGGTGTGTCTCAGCTCATGTGCGTCTCACTTCAGGTGTGTGTCAGGTGTGTGTCTGACCTCAGGTGTGTGTCAGGTGTGTGTATCAGTGTAGGTGTGTGTCAGGTGTATATCTCACCTCAGCACGTCCATCTCGTCCTTGAGCGACTGCGCCTCCTCAGCCAGAGAGGTCAACTCCTCGTTCTGACCTCTGACCTCCAGCAGCTCCTTCTCCAGCTCCTCACAGCGGATGCGGTAATCGTCCTTAGCTGCCTCCAGTCTGACACACACACACACACACACACACACACACACACACACACACACACACACACACACACAATAAAATGAAATACAGTTTCCACAAAAATCTGAATTGTTTTTCAACACTGATAATAACCATAAATGTTTCTTGATCATCAAATCCTCATATTAGAGTGATTTGTGAAGGATCATGTGACACTGAAGACTGGAGTAATGATGCTGAAAATTCAGCTTTGATCACAGGAATAAATTACATATTCACATAGAAAACAGATGATTTACATTAGAATAATATTTCACTGTTTTATTGTATTTTTGATCAAATAAATTAACAAAAAGATTACTCCAAAAAATCTACTTTTATATACACCTGAATTAAATTTAGAATTAAATATTAACCCCATCAAATAAATGCAGCTTCGGTGAGCAGAAAAGAAGAGTCTTAATCTGAATTATTCCAAACTTTTGACTTCTGATCATGTCATTGCTTGGCAGCCGCAGACTAATGAGATGTTACTGGGTAGAAGAATCACTAGTGAATATAAAGGGAATGCAATTATTTATGAATCATTTGTGTCTTTAATCACGTTCATGTTGCTGTCGTTTTCTAAAAATAAGTGTAACAGGGTTTCTGCAGATTTTATGAAGGTTAATTTAAGACTTATTTAAGACCTTTTTGAGACAGTTTTGCTCAAAACCACTACAATATGGAAATATCTTCTACTGTACCTTCTGATCAAACCGAAGGGGTGGTGGTGGCGCAATGGATAAGACACATGCCTTTGGTGTGAGAGACCCGGGTTCGAATCCACTGTGAGACACCAATGTGTCCCTGAGCAAGACACTTAACCCCTAGTTGCTCCAGAGGCGTGCGACCTCTGACATATATAGCAATTGTAAGTCGCTTTGGATAAAAGCGTCAGCTAAATGAATAAATGTAAATGTAAATGCAGAAAAGATTCCTAAATCAAGAGACATTTACTTCAGATGTAAAACGACATGAAATATGAATTCTTGTGTTCTGTGAGATTAATCAAAATGAAGTTCATGACTAAAGCAAGAACAAATATCTACTAATGGGCTCAGAAAAATCTGCTTACTTTAGAAGTTTAGAAGACAGATTTTTCAAGACTTCATTTTACATTTGCATCTCAAGTAAATTCATCTTGATTTACTCTAAAAACAGTACAAAAATACAGAGGAAGTTTTCATTTTTTGCAATGCATGCAACATTTAATGCCATGACTATCAATTCAAGACTTTCTGCTCTAATTTAAGACCATTTTAAAGGTGACATATTGTGCCCTTTTCACAAGATGTAAAATAAGTCTCTGGTGTCCCCAGAATGTGTCTGTGAAATTTCATCTTAAAATACCCAACAGATCATTTATTATAGCTTGTCAAATTCTTCCCTTTTTGAGAGTGAGCAAAAACGCACCATTTTTGTGTGTGTCCCTTTAAATGTAAATGAGCTTTAGCTCCGCCTCCGTTCAGAAGAGGGAGGAGTCTTTACACGAGCTTCAGAAACTCCGGCAATAACAAAACAGGCCAATCTCACTCATCCAGAATCCCAGAATAACCAGTAGCGAGTGCAGCCTTACGGAGAGACTCAGGAAGAGCTTCTGAATGTTAGAGGAGACATTTCTGTAGTTGTTGTGGAGTTACACTGATCATCTCATCATCAAAGAAGGGGAATGGAGGGTGTGTTCCAACTACAGGGGGATCACACTCCTCAGCCTCCCCGGGAAAGTCTATGCCAGGGTACTGGAGAGGAGAATTCGGCCGATAGTAGAACCTTGAATTCAGGAGGAACAGTGCTGTTTTCGTCCCGGTCGTGGAACACTGGACCAGCTCAATACCCTCTCCAGGGTGCTGGAGGGTTCATGGGAGTTTGCCCAACCAATCCACATGTGCTTTGTGGATTTGGAGAAGGCACTCGACTGTGTCCCTCGCGGCGTCCTGTGGAGGGTGCTCTGGGAGTATAGGGTCCGGGGCCCTTTGCTAAGGGCTGTCTGGTCCCTGTACTACCGGAGCAGGAGCTTGGTTCGCATTGCCGGCAGTAAGTCAGACTTGTTCCCGGTGCATGCTGGACTCCGGCAGGGCTGCCCTTTGTCACCGTTTCGGTTCATAATTTTTATGGACAGAATATCTAGGTGCAGCCAGGGGCCGGAGGGTGTCAGGTTTGGGGACCACACAATTTCGTCTCTGCTCTTTGCGGATGATGTTGTCGTGTTGGCCCCATCAGACCAGGACCTCCAGCATGCACTGGGACGGTTTGCAGCCGAGTGTGAAGCGGCTGGGATGAGAATCAACGTCTCCGAGTCAGAGGCCATGGTTCTCAGTCGGAAAAGGGTGGCTTGCCACTTCAGGTTGGTGGAGAGTTCCTGCCTCAAGTGGAGGAGATCAAGTATCTTGGTTCTTGGTCTTGTTCACGAGCGAGGGAAGGATTGAACGGGAGATTGACAGACGGATCAGTGCAGCTTCTGCAGTAATGCGGTCGATGTACCGGTCTGTCGTGCTGAAGAAGGAGCCGCAAGGAGAAGCTCTCGATTTACCGGTCAATCTACGTTCCTACTCTCACCATGAGCTGTGGGTCATGACCGAAAGGACAAGATCCCGGATACAGGCGGCCGACATGAGCTTTCTCCGCAGGGTGGCTGGGCGATCCCTTAGAGATAGAGTGAGGAGCTCAGAGTAGAGCCGCTGCTCCTCCACATCGAGAGGGTCAGCTGAGGTGGCTCGGGCATCTGTTCCGGATGCCTCCTGGACGCCTTCCCGGTAAGGTGTTCCGGGCATGTTCCACCGGGAGGAGACCCTGGGGAAGACTTAGGACACGCTGGAGGGATTATGTCTCCCGGCTGGCCTGGGAACGCCTCGGTATCCCCCCGGAAGAGCTGGAGGAAGTGTCTAGGGAGAGGGAAGTCTGGGTATCTCTGCTTAGACTGCTGCCCCCGCGACCCGGCCCCGGATGAGCGGAAGAAGATGGATGGGTGGATGGATGGATGGATCTCATCATCATGTTTAACTTTTACACAACTTTTTTCACGTTTTCTGGGTTGGTAGAAGCACCGGGGACTCGATTATAGCACTTGCACACGGGGAAAGTCAGATTTTCATGATATGTCCCCTTTAAGGCCTTAATTTGTGGAAGTGCAAATTAAGACTTTTTAAGGCTTGCAGAAACCCTGTATAAGCTACTGGAGTGTGTGTGTGTTACGGTGATATAACCATTTATCTGGTCTAACTGATGTCCTGTGTGTGTGTGTGTGTGTGTGTTCACCTGAAGGTCTCTTCCTGCAGCTGCTCCATCTGAGTCTGAAGCTGAAGGTGTCTGCGACCCGCCGGGCTGTTCAGATCCTCGATGGAGTCCGACTGGTTGAGCCGCTCCATCAGCACCTGGTTCTCAGCCAGCAGACTGCTCTTCTCCTCCTGCAGAGCCGCCACCTGCACACACACACACACACACACACACGCACGCACGCACGCACGCACGCACACACACACACACACGCACACGAACACGCACACGCACACAGAGTTAAAGACAGGATAATGTGGAGCATCTTCTACCTTTATTACTGAACACTGGCCTTGAGTCAATACCTGTGTGACTGTCAGTGTGACGCCTTTTTCCTTATAACACACACTATACTGCCACAAGTATTGGGACACGCCTCCACATCACTGAATTCAGGAGTTCCACTCACTTCTGTGGCCACAGGTGTATAAATCAAGCACTAGACATGCAAACGCTTCTGCACACATCTGTGAAAGACCGGTGAGTGAGAGCGAGACTGAGAGCTTCTCGTCAGTGCCTGACCTCACTAATGCACTTCTAGAAGAATGGGCAAACATTCCCATAAACACACTCCTAACCCTTGTGGAAAGCCTTCCCAGAGGAGTTGAAGCTGTTATAGCGGCAAAGGGTCCGTATTAAACCCTACGGATCAGGAACGGGATGTCATTAAAGTTGTCCCAAAACTTTTGGCAATATAGTGTATTTAAGGAGGCATCATTCGAGAGCTCAAACACTGGACACTGCATTACTATGGGGAAGCTACTTTAGAACCTTTTAGTGCAGGGGTGGGCAAACTTTTTGGCTCAAGGGCCACACTGGGTTTTAAAATTTGACAGAGAGCCGGCCCAGTAGCAGATTATGAAACACAATCTCATGAAAGTCCCTATCTATACCACAAATTTTATTTCTCGTGCCATTTATACGCCAAGAATGTTTTTTGCGTGCATATGCTACTCACTGTAAACCCCTTGGTTAGGATTAGGGGTGTGGAGTGCGTGCCTATTACACGCCATAAAGTGCGTATCAAATGCACGCGAAAACTGCGTATCATAAGTAGCCTACTACAAATACAATTCGTGGTATTCGCACTTTCATGAGATCGGGCTGAGCAAACACATTTACGTTGTGGCAACGTCTGCGCGAAATTCAACAACTGAGAGACGACATTCTGACAATATATTTTTTATGCTAGATATCCCCTATTTAGCATGTTATGTTTTGAGGTTAATTTTTAATTAGTTAGATGTTAGATAATTATAGCCTATACTTTTTAAATATTGTTTATCCTTATTATTATTTAATGGGCCTAACAGTAAATTAGAAACAAAACACCTGCAAGTGTACACTTAGAAGAGTAAAAATGACAGAAATTAATTCAACTTTATTAAAACTGCATATGGCAATCAATTTGCACTTCCAAAAGTATACATTTGTGGAAAAAAACGAAATAAACAAATATACAAATTTATTTTTAAGTATAATAAAATAAAACATAAAAAGCAAAGGCAGATCAGAACATTTCATGAACAAAACCGGGTTCTGTACATGGCAGACAGGAGAGCGCGGTCGAAAGCCGGGCGATAATGGTCGGTAAATGGAATCAGTCAGGATACATCCACAAATCCAGAGGAGCAAAGAAACTAAATAGCAGACAAATCAAAGGAAAAACTAAACAGGTGTGCAAGCGGTTACCAAACATTTTTTTTCTCTGTGAGTGTTTGGTTTCCATGGTGATGCGTCATTGCTTGTTACGTGACACACCGCAGCCACAACAGCGCTGAATGAATGATGATCTGCTTTTATGTCATTTTTCCTTTTTTACATTTGTTAACTATGGCATGAAATATCTGATATTCCGATTGTCAAATA